>NC_142531.1:3160000-3402500 GCF_964205215.1 Stylophora pistillata
ATTTCATTAGTTTTAGAGCAATGGAACTCAAAAACTTTTCTAAAACAGGGGTTCAGAACCAAATCAATCCTGGGATTACATTATTCTCATCACCAATAACAACCATCATCCAGTATTTTGTAACATCACTAGTCAGCTATAAAACCATTAAATTAATTAAAGTAATATTTCTATGTCACTGAAATGAAGGTATACTCTCAAAGTTATATCCTCTTTGTCCTTTTGTAGCTCTGTAAATGTAAATTATGTGATATCCTGCAAAATCAAAAACATTGCTAATTTGATAACAGAGCTTTGAAGTCTCTAGAGTACAAAGTATAGGTCAAGTCTGTACTGGCTCACCCATCCAAGCTTATCTCAGATTCCGGGTAGCATGAAGTGATCATGAGTATTACAGTACAACTCCCCCCTGATGGGATACTTGTCCATCCCTAGGTTACCCCCCCAGCTTTTCGTCAAGCTTCTTATACTCCTGGTGAAGAGAGGCACTGTGAGAGAAAAGTTCTTTGTCCAAGGACACAACACATTGACCCACCCAGGTCTGAATCCCACACCTTTCAACTCTGAGTCAGTACACTGACCATTAGGCCACTGCATCTCCCACTTAGAGTACAAAACAAGCACAAAATTACCAATTCTTACATAAAAATAAAGAGCACTGAATAACATTAATGTATGTGGCCTCTCTTCACTAGGTCAGACATAAAGTGTTCGTACAAAGTTTATATCAGGGTTCAATGCAATCATCAATTACCTCCAGGGAGAATGCAGATAGCAGCGCACACAAAAAATATCACACTCTTCATTCCTGGATAAGATGAGCCACAAAAATATTAGTTTCATTTGCCCATGTTCATTATCTGTGGTTGCACGTCAGAAAATAATTATCAGTTGAAGTGGTAGGCTAGGATGATGCTATCAGTGAACTTTCTGCCTTAAGTGAAAGGATAAATGAAAAGTTTCTTTTACCTACTGTATTTATTCATCTATAGATATATGAATAAATACGGTAGGTATTTTTAGATAATAAAACTGACAAATTTTCAAATGAGGCCTTAAACTACTGTAAAATTGGTGTTAAAACCTTTAAAGAACAAAGTTTTCACTGATCCCTGACATCATCATTTCTTTTTTCTGTTTGACTTGGTTATGCAGTTGAGATTTTTTTTAATTTTAATAAGTTTTGAATGTGATCCTTTCAAATGATCTAGATTAGGATCAATGGTCAATTACAGATCCTCAGATCAAAGTGAATCATGATTTTTTGACACGCTTTTCATGTATTGCCCAGTTTAAACTGGCTCATAAATATAAAGTCTTGTTGAAGGAACAGCAGACTGATAGGATAGGAGTTGTTTGAAAATCATAAAATTACAAACCATCCTCTCTTGTAACAGCAAGGATTATTCCAGCTAATAGAAAGGCTAAAGGGAAGAAGAAGAAAGGCAAAAAGTAAATTTACATAAATTATTAAAAACAGCTTTATCAGTATGACAGATTTACTGTTGGCCTTAAGTAGTTTTCACTGTGGTCTACTAATTAAAACTACTTAATAGATATCTAGTATCACACTATATGAATCAAATGTAATCTAATTAATAAAAAGTTTAACAATAACTAGCAGGAGGCAAATCAGTTGGTTATTCAAAAATGTGGTTGAGGAGTTGAACTGAGGTTTGTCAAAAAAAAAGCTAATCCATATGATGTTCAAAGCAAGACCTAGGCCTGCAATCCACTGATTGAAAGTCTACCATGCTCTCCACACCAGCATAGAAAGGTAAAGCAGTTTGTGAGAAATGGGCTATAATGATTATTGTATATTGTGGTCTCAGCTGAGAATGATCCATGTTATTAAAATTATTCTTTTTAAACTTAAAAAGCTCTTAATATAGAAAGAGCACAATATCCTTTAAAATATTATATTGTTCTGAAATTATACCCAGTTCTCTATCAACTTAAAAACACTTCTGGTGAAGTTTGGTTCATGATGACTTTGGCTAAACATAAAATTCAAATCATTATATACACACCAATTCCAGCCACAAACAGCAAAAAGGCAGCTGTGACAGTTTTCCAATTTTCTTTAATTCTGGGATGTCTCAACCAACTACCAAGAAAACAATGAGTGTTTTGATAAATTAAATCAGGAGAAAGCAAAATTTAAACTTGAATAACTTCAAGAACATTTTGGTGTTTCCATGACATTCAGTCTCTATAACCTTAACACAAATTTATCATTGGCCAATTTAATCACAAACAATATTTTGCAAATCATGACTCTGATACAGATTACATTGAAACAAAGTGTATACTTACAAAAGTGTTTCTTTCTTGAAATTACTGACATCTTCTTGAGAATCAAATTCAAGTGAGCTTGCACTGAGAAAAATTAAAACTTAAGTCAAGGTGCAGCATGGTTACCATGACTGACATGAAAAGGCAACATTTCACATTTGAGAAAACATCCCTTGACAGGTTTTTTTTCCTTTTGTGATATCTTATTAAACTGTCTGATACTTGAACTGCCTGTTATGCCTTATCAATCTTTTTTTTTTTTTTTCAGTCAACTCTTACCTGGACACAGAAGCTAAATTGGCTAAAAGTAAAATGAAATTTATGGAAACAACTGATATGGACCCCCTTATTATAGAATAATAGACACTGAGAAGTCCTACGTGAAAGCTGCTTTTGTTTCACTCTTGTTAACACATCATTTTCTGATGTCAACCAAGAGTTGTGGACCAAATCATATTTCCTTCTGGAAGTTATCACTGATGGTTCAAGTTTCAACATCAAAAAATCCTGAGAATGATTTCATTTCAATTTACGATAAGGAAATACAGTGCAACAAAGCAACTGTCGTTATGAATGGTGGGTAAAATTTCATTGTTTGTGCGTTTTCATCAACTTTACTAACAACACATACCCAACACTTGCAGTTTTCCTTCTTTCAGAACTTGCTCCAAATGAACCTGAGGAGGCTTGGAACTTAAAAAAATAGTAAGATCACTTCAATTGATAAATATGCTGTCAGTATACAGTGATGAATAATTTACATGTTTCTATCAGATGGTAAGCTCACTTTTAACTCTTTACTTTGCAATTAATTGATTTTACAGATGTTTACAATTACTCCCTTGGAATTGGAATTTTTATTAAATTCAAAAGCCTAGGCTCAGTTGTTCAAAAAGCGGATAACGCTATCCAACCAAGAAATCACTATCCAGCGGATAAGTGTTAACAAACACACTGCGCTATCCACTGGATATCTCTGTATCTATTGTGAAGAACAACTTCACAATAGATAGAAAAGGTAAACCAAATCAATTATCACCCAAATAGTTACTAATTAAAGTACGCAAATGTCAATAACAATCAACCTTGCAAAGCCAGACAGTTTACATACTAGGAGCAATTTAATGTCACCAAGTGCTCACTACAGGAAAATTGTATATCACAGAGAAGACCTGAAACAGTTTTAATTCAAAAGAAAGTTTATGTTGAAATTTAATTCTGATATCAAACCAACTACTTGATTTTAGGAATTCTTAAGATAACAATAATATACTATATCCACAAGGCGCAGTGGCCTCATGGTTGGTGCGCTCGACTCCGGATCGAGTGGTCCGGGTTCAAGCCCCGGCCGGGGACCAGGTGTTCAAATGGGTACCTGCAAATTTCATGCTGGGGGGTAACCCTGTGATGGACTGGCATCCCATCCAGGGGGGGAGTTGAAATACTCTTAGTAGCTTCATGCTACAGAAACCGGAGTTAAACACCAACCTGATGGGCCACTAGGCTCGTAAACAGACTTTACCTTACCTTTTACTATATCCACAGCATTTAAGAAAAACAAAACTTATGACTTCTTATTTGAAACTACTTTAATTTTTCATTTAAACTCACACATTTAACCAAAACTGAAATTGAAGTTGTTCATGAGATGCTCTATTTATACTGTTCTGAGCTGTCATAGTTAGAAAATGACTTAATAACCTTTCCAACAGCACAAGTTTGACTTTTATTTCCAAAATAACGAAAAGGAAATTTCTAACTTAAAATCAAATAACACCAAAACTTAAAGTTTAAAGGAAAGCACTTGACTCTTATCCAAGCTTGTGATTGATGATAAATCCAAACAAACAATTATGCATCATTTTCATATTTTGCCAAAATTACAAAACACATGTTAGTTTTTTTACACATTTTTTTAAAATAACATAATTATACATAATGGCCTCCTTCAGTAATGCAATAACTTAATATTGGTCTTTCAAACATATGACCTAGATGCAGAAAGAATTAATTAAATAAGGAGAGAATGTTTAATTACAAAGCCAAGCTTACAACGTGCACATAAATATAAATAACAGATCTCAGAATTCTCATCACTTATTTATAACTAGAGTCATGAATTATAAATAGTGCTCAAAACTGAAAGACAGTGTAGTTCCCCATGAGAGAGATTTTCACTAAAAATATTAAAGATGCTCAATGTTTAATATCAAATAATTTGTTTAATGATCAATATTCAAAAGTATTCAGTTCTGCTTGTCTCTTTACTAAATAAATGCTAAATATTATATTCTGGAAACATCCACATAACATAATTATATTTTATCTAGGATCCCCATCTGTTTGCTTGATCCAATTAGCACTTTGTGTGCCAACAATGTTCTCCAAAATGTTTATGTCATTTCAGAGAGCAATTATGATGACAGAGTAACTGAAATTTGAAATTTATTTTTCAAACACACTTCAGATCTCCATTAAAGAGAATATTTGACTTTCACATTCGCAAATAAAAAATTTTCTTCAAAGTTTTTCACTATTTGTTTCTTTACTAGGCTTTAAATGTTTTTGTTGTTGTTGTTTTTGTTACAATATTCAAATTGTTATTGTTCCTAAAACTATATTCAATAATTACCGAGTCTGTACTCAGCTGTTCAATCTGACTACGTAAAACTGTACCCAGGCTGACAAAAAAACTCATACAAATTGTGTCATTTTACAAACTTTGAAGTTCAAACAGTGAAGAAAGTATGCTCCCTTAGATTTACTGGCTCTCCCTTGGTTTCCTTAGCTTCATCCCCTTAAGGTTACTGTACCACAATGTATACAGTTTTATTGTCTGAAACATGAGGGGACGCAAATCGTCTGCACCGGAAGTATCCCGGAAAGTCCCATACATTTTCTTAGAATAAAAGTCTAAGAAAATGTACGGGACTTTTTGAGCGCTCCAGGCAGCTTTCCTGTAAGGCGTCATAATCTTGTTGCTACTGACATCGATGTGACAGATAATTGCTTTTACAGTGTTTTCTTTGCCGGCTTATACTTGTCATCAAGTTTCAATAAGACGGCTCTCATTTTTCGCGAGAACAATAGAGTTTTTGTAAATTATGAGATCGGATGCAAGAGCCCGTGTTCAACTAATTTGCTCTTCTTGCTTGGGAGTACATTGATAAAACGTCGGCAGACCTTGAGGCCTCCACTAACCTGGAAATACCAAATAAACGGGAGATAAAATCGTGAAAAAATACTCCCGAGGAGAAACGAAAACAAAATTGAGAACGGAGAAAGCAAAAGCGAAAGCACAAGAAAGAGGGTAATCTGGCTCTACTCGCTAAAACTGAAGTTCTTCCTTGTCACGATCGGCGATCGCTTAAAATATTGTAGAGGGTAATTCCACAAACTTCTGTTGTGAGCACATACCAGTAACTATGCTCGCTTAATGCATCACTGACGACACGAGAGAAGGTCAAAAAACCTTTCCTCGCCACCATTGTTGAGGAAAATAACTAAGAAAACTACATGCACTACAAAGCAATCTGTGAAAAAAAACCAACATTGTCCAGATCCAAAAGAAAGGGACGTTAACGATATCAACCATGCAAACGCTGACATAAAAACCACATATTTAATGAGATTAAATCGCCTAGGGAGTTTGATATGTACTCCCAGTGCAGACGATTTGCGTCCCCTCATGAATGCCAGTAGCAAAATGATAGGATATTTTTTCTCAAACAAGACTGTAGGCTTTAAGCCCAGCAAGAGTTGGGGAAAGGCAAGGGATGAAGAAAAGCAAACAAAAATTGAGCAGGGAAAGGGGCTGTCTCTATTTTGGCTAGTATTTGCTCCGAGCCCTTACCTGGCTCCTTCTTTGCTCATCCTACGATTCTCCTTCTTAGCTCCTTGGGATTAAGAAATAGAATGGGCTGCTGTACTTCCTTTGAAAGTTCCCAGGAATTCCCAACCAAACCTCCCTTGCTCAACTTACTCGTTTAATACTACTCTTTACAACCCTTGAGATATTGACTTTACATTTACCCTGGTGTTTCTTAAAAAATTATGGCCATTTTTGTAACCTTAGAAAAAGGTTGGTGTATTTCATGATCAAAAATAACTTTTTTCACTTTTTTTGAAGAATAAGATGCTTTCTTTTAGAACCTGTAAATAACAAGTTCTGAGAGGAATACAAGGCTAAGATTGGCTTCAACATTTCCTAGCAACAAGGTATTAGTGTTGTAAGGGTAAACCTACTTATTTACTGTTTTTACTTTATTTATTATTATGAATCACTGTAGTCTTTATTGCATAATTCTACATTTTTGGAGCACATTAAATGTACCAAGGTAGACCTCTGAAGCCCTGTTTTCTTTGGTAAATCTCTACATAAGATAACTCAGGTTCAAAGAGGCATAACCACATGAACGGTCTTGATCCACCCACAAAAAGAGAGGCACAGTACAGAAATATTAATATTAAAATTACATTTTAGTATGTTAATTTTTAAGTTTATTGAGAATTTCAAATAAATATTATCATAACAAGAGCCAGAAGACACACGGCCAGCAATTAAGGTTCAGCTTGAGAGGCTCAGACTAGTGGAATCGACCCGAAAAAATCGACAGCTTTCGATATGCAGCGTATAAATCTGTTACGTTAGGTTTGGGACTATTATATAAGGAGATGGAAGTTCTTTGAATTCTAATTCAGAGTTTGTCAGTCATAAATAAATAAGGATCATTGTAAAGTGAGTACGTGAGAGACCAAGCAAGATGCGTTAAACGCCAGGCGTTGAGGTATTGGTGATACAAAAAGGGACAAAATGCATTGGAGCATCCGTGCAAGAAATGTGTAGGCCATTAGTTTCTGTCACACATGTATGAAATGTTGTGTCAAATCGTTTTACCTTATTTGCTGACCATATATCTCCGTACCCTAGATCCTTGTCTTCACTTACTTCTCCGCTCTTTCCGGTATAATCTTGATCATTTTGCACCTGGACATTCGGCTCAATCGGTCTTGGAATTCGCCCCTTCTTGATTTTTTTCGTTCGTAGCGCTATATCGGCATCTTCTTCGTTGTCCAAGTCCTCTGAACTCGAGTTCACCAGTTCGTTTTGCTTGCTGTACGGCACATTTGATGCCATGGGTATCGCGACAAAGATCTTTAAGGCTAAACCATGGTTTACGCGATAAAATCCTGATTGAACGGATGTTGCTTTCTCCACGAACAAAATTTAATTACTGAAATCCATGTTATTTTCTTGACAGTGGCCTCTATTTGGTGCGTACGCTTTTTTGGCTGAGAGAAACTGGAGTTGAGAGAAAGCCTCTTTTTCAGGGTGCAAAATTAATAATCTTACAGGGAAGGTCGCTGGTAACCCTGACAGAATGTTCAGCATGGCCTCTTGCGAAAGCTCTGAGGACGAGGATTTAGCAAAGTTTGCCGTTATTACGAACGTCGTTGACACAGGTATGATAAAAAATTTAATTATCCAGTAGGAAAAATATAGAAACTTGCCTCTTATAGGCTTTTCGCCCTTTTTTTCAGAAGTAGCGATGATAAAAGGAAATGGTACTTCTCTACCAAATTCAAAGTCCAAACTAAGTTTGAGGTCAGTTGAATGAATTCTTTTGAAGAAAAGTTTTCTTTGGTCGTTATTATGTTTTTTTTTTTTAACCGCTATATCCTGTATATACGTTATTGCCAAAACTATAGCTTTTGGGAAAAAGGTGGAAATTGCAAAAAATGGAAAACAAAGTACACCAACAAAAAAGATAAAATGAAAATGGGACATATTTATTTTTTTTTTAATTTTTGGTTTTTAAATCTTAACAGTACCATAAAAGGGGCTATTGGCATAACGCCTGTGACAATATTTTACCAAAGAAGCGGATAAGAGTTGAAACTGCACAAGTGCAACGACGACAAAAACAAGTTTGCCAGACTAAACCTCGGAAACTTGCAAAACAATTTGTTGTGAAGGAGAAACTCCATTTACCACAAAATTTTACCCCCAAAATACACCATATTATTTGAGAAAAGTCCTGGAAACTTACCTCAAGACATTTTGATTTAAACTGTACCTGAATGAACTCAGTCACCATTTCTTAATTTGTTGTAATGTTTATTTTAGACATTGGCGGAAGGAAGAGGATATTGCTTGTTCTTCGTCAGAATTGATAACACCTGAGTTTAGACACCATGTTGCTAAAAAGCTTTCAAAGTTTTTGGATGAGAACTTCATCTGGTAAATGTTAAATCCATTGACTACAAGTTTCATTACAAAGTGATGAGAGTATTTAATTTCAAAAGGAAGAAAATAGTCTCCATTTTAGGCCAAATTTATGTAAATTTCTTGCAGGGGGAATCAGTCATTCTTGCAGCTAACTACAATTTCTGACAGTTATACAGTGTTTCCATAATGCTCTTCTCTGATAGCAGGTGCTGGTAATATTATTTACATTTTGACACCAGTTGGCATCAAATTTTTACAGATGAGTATCACCAAGAAGGCCAGCAGTATTCAGTTTAATGCCACCATCCACAATGGGAGTAATTAAGTATTATATTTTTATTGTTGGATAAAAGTATCTTGCATTTTCATAAGACTTGATTTCTTGAATCTCCTTTTTGTTATTTCAGCTCTGAAAAAAATACTGGCTTGCAAGATGACCTTGTCAGCAGTTCACATGAACCCTTAGGAATCAAACTGCTCTCAAAATCCAATCAGTTACTACTGGGAGAATCTGCAAAGGAAGTGCCTAGCTCTACTGTAGCAAGAAAGAATACAAAATTCTCAGTTAGCAGCGAAAGGTAAGATATGTGCTACTCCAATGGATGCCAGGGTATTAACTTTACAGAAATCAACTGACCTTTCCATGAATGGTGAAGAAGACAAATGAAACTTTGAGAGTCACAAAGTGACCCTAGCTGGCAAACTCCAATTAAAAAATTTCCAGAATGAGATGCCTGAGATAGTTCAGGCTTCGATAGGATTCCAGCACATGGCTCCCAGATTCTAGTTGAGCCCCACTACCAACTGAGCCCATGATGGGAGTGACGCAAATTTAGGAGAGTTCTTTGCTCGTACAAAGGAACAGTTTCTCTTCTATAATAATATGGTAGTTGACAATAATCCCATTAGCATTAATGTAGGCTATAACTTTCCCTTATCCAACCACTGCAGTTTGAAATAAGTTATGCGAAAAATCCTGTAGTTTTTATTTTCCAAGAAAGGCTCATTGTGTATGAGTTCAGATTCCATAGTCTGGTAACTAATCAAAACTCAGGAACAGCAACTAACAATGGCTAGTTTCTAATGATCAACAGTAGTTATTCTATGCAGGCTTTTTGGATACAAGATACAGCAATGAGTTATTTTGTATCCATATAGTGCAACGTAAATAATGTTTTTACTAAAACACCAAGCATAGGTGATGAGTTTTTCTACCTGTGCTTATTCTAAGGAATCAAATGAATGCTGACTATCAAAAGAATTCTGATATACCCATGATGTAATGGCACAAATGCTTTGAAGGATTAACCAATTGTAACCTTGTAATTATAATGTGCATTAATTCAGTTTTGTGTATCACCATTGGCTATGTCCTCTTCTTTTTTGACCAGTATCTTACTTGTTGTTACGTATTTGAAATCTCTTTTGTTGATTTATTTACATGTTTGTTTGATTTTGATGTATGGATTTTGGAGTATGTGTGGGTTGTTGTTATCGTACTGCCTCCTTTTGTTGGGTTTATTCTGGTTATCTTACCGTGTTCTGCAAATACATTTCATGTTATCCTGCTGATTGTATTTTACTTCTCAGTGATACTGATGAAGAAGAATTGAGTCGTTTAGCAGAAGCAGCAGTGTCTGGACACTCAGTCATTCAAGAAGGTGATATCAGTGTGCATCTTCTGGTACCTTATCAATAACTTACCGCCTGGCATAATAAAATTTCAAGTTAGCATTTGGCAGACTTTTAGAATTCTCTTTGTTACAACAATGATATCTCGGTCACTCTGAGGATTGTCTTCTAATAAGTTGTTACCATGGTATCTTTCACTCTCTGAGGATTTATTTCATTCTCTATGTACGTTTAGTTTTTCACATACTTCGAGGAGTGTGTTTCATGAGAAATCTGAATGTTTCTTAAGCGTCTTGCACAGAGCTTGTTATAAGGTGGTTCACTGACAACTTAGATGAGTTTCCTAACACCTCATACGAATTTGCTAACAAGTCAGAGGAGTTCACCGCGTCTGAGCGGCTTTGCAAGAACTTAGACTCGGAGTAGTCCGCTGACAACTCGCAGGATTTCGTGGACTACTCAGAGCAGTAAAGAGTTTAGACAATATGTCAGGGGAATTTATTAACAATTCTGAGCATTTTGGCGACAACTCAGAACAGTAGAGCGACAACCCTGAGCAGTCAACAACTCAAAGAGGGTTTGCCGACAGCTCTGAGCAGTTGACTGACATTTCCGAGAAGTTCACAGACAACTTAGAGCAGTTGGCGAACAACTCTGAAATTTTTGCAGAAAACTCAGCGCAGTTCAGCAGCAAATTAAAAGAGTTCCTTGACAACTTAGTGAGTTCGCTGACAACTCTGAAGAGTTTGCAAACAACTTAGATCGATTCGACAACAACTCTAAGAATCATGTTGACAAATCGTACCAGTTCGCCGTCAGAGGTCAGACATCAGCGCTATAGAGGGAGCTCCGTGATTAGAATGTTTCCTTTCCACTCTAAAAAGCAAAGCTAGCGCTTTCAAAGTCATTAATTCACTCTAAAAGTATATGTGAAAGGGATGTATGATGTATCCGGATAATTATGGGTAATAAAGTAATGCGAAAGAATGATGTTGCTTTTTTTAAATGTGTAACGCTAAGGTAGTGATGAGGTACAAAAATTGTAGGTTAATAACAGACGTGTCGTGGTTCTCTTTATCTTTGACTCTGTAGGACCCGGTGGAGGTGAAGAAAAAGCTGAAGACGAAGCTAAAACTGAAAGAAAACGGAAAAAAGAGAAGAAAAGAAGCAAGGAAAAGAGGAAAAAGAGTAAAGTGGGCGAAGAACTAAAAGAAAAGAAGCACAAGAAACACAAAAAGGAAAAACAAAGATAAAACGTGAAGTTTCTGGCTGGTTTGGAAGTGGGACGTGTTTTGGAAAAAGATATCCGGCGCCGTAAATGGGGATATTTTAAGGCTAACCGCCGAATGGCGACAATATGTCGCTAAAAATTCTTGGCCATTCCAAGTGAGCTTATGTAAAGCGACCTGATGCGCTTGCTGCCTTCCGTGACGATCAGGGCAAAAATCGCACGTCTCATTCGTAGGCTGGCGTATGACTATGCCGATGAAAAAGTAATCAAAGGTTGAACAACTGTGATCATCGGCTTTATTCGCATCCGAAAAAAAAAAACAAAAACAAAAACGCACACATCTTTCAGCAGAAGCCTACAAACGAGAATAGGTTACATGCCTCTGATGTCGGGGACAGCCAAAGAAAAAGTGGTAGCGATCGAACTATGGACTATGCTTCATGCGTGCTTCTGAAAACATCCGACTGAAAATGAGTAACCCAGGGAGATATGCCAAGATAAAACGATATGTATTCGAAGATCAGCTGGTTGCTCCATAGTTCTGATTTTGAAACTTGCGATAAGGGTTTTCCCAGCGCATTTTCTGTGAACAATTGCCATTTACTATTCTCAAGAATGACCGTGTGATCTACGTGCTATGAAAACTAGAATTTCAACTGAGCAACCAACCAAAACTGCTACGAGGGCGTGGGTAGGGGACCCCTAGGGTATGGGTAATGTGGTAAGAGGATTTCTCTGCCGGGTAAACAACTTTACTTGCCCACTTGCGGATAACTGGGTGAAGTACTCGACAAGACCTGAAGAATCTAAAATAGCAAAGTAGATTTAAGGCTTATTAATGCTTCCATCTTGTTACGCTGGTTCGAAAATTTAGCAATCGGTGAATTCTCCTTTTTACCCCAGTGTGAAGTTGACTGAAAAATTTTTGTGACAGAAGGTTGTATTGTTGTAATAACCAGTATTGAAATGGCAATTGAGGGGTTGAAACCTATTTTAATGGGTTCTTGTGAATTTTATAAAATGCAATACAGCAAAGCCCGTGAAACTTAGCTCAGCGTAGCTGTAGCTACAACACTGAGTATATATAATGTAGGGTGAAGTGTTCGGCACTGAACAAGAAACCAAGAAAGTTAAAAGGGGGGGTGAGATTGAGTTATTCCCTATTTGTTAGGAGTGAACGGAAGGAAGGTTCACGCTTATGATGCTCGGTACAAAGATAGAGAGGCACTCTCCTAACAAATAGGGAATAACTCAATCTCACCCCCCTTTCAACTTTATGAAGAAACCAAGAAATTTAAAAGGGGGGGTGAGATTGAGTTATTCCTTATTTGGTAGGAGAGAACGGAAGGAAGTTTCACGCCTATGATGCTCGGTACAAAGATAGAGAGGCACTCTCCTAACAAATAGGGAATAACTCAATCTCACCCCCTTTCAACTTTATCAAGAAACCAAGAAAGTTAACAGGGGGGTGAGATTGAGTTATTCCCTATTTGTTAGGAGTGAACGGAAGGAAGTTTCACGCTTATGATGCTCGGTGCAAAGATAGAGAGGCACTCTCCTAACAAATAGGGAATAACTCAATCTCACCCCCCTTTTAACTTTCTTGGTTTCTTGATAAAGTTAAAAGGGGGGTGAGATTGAGTTATTCCCTATTTGTTAGGAGTGAACGGAAGGAAGTTTCACGCCTATGATGCTCGGTACAAAGATAGAGAGGCACTCTCCATGAGCAATACGAACGCAACACTGAAAGGCGTCAACTGATTCAACCTCCTTGTAACTAAATTTTTATTTTTAGAATAGTGCCAAGGGACCATAGGAGATTTCAGGAACCAGCAAAATGAGAATTTTTGAAAAGAGAGCAGTGGATATTGTGGGGAAAGCTTCCAGGAACTGAAGGAAGATTTATTGTAATTCAGGGTCACACGAGAACATCAACTTTTTGACCTCGGTCAAGGGAAGATTAAGTAGGGAAGAGCAATTTGTCGCAATGAATTTGAGGAGGCAGGGAAGACACATGGTTGTCAGTTTCATAATGCCCCCCGTCCCCCTCCCCCCCTCCCCACTGTAACCATGTCTGAAAACTTGAGGAACAAATGAGAAGCAAGGATAAACTCGTTGCCAGATTGGTTTCAATGTGATTTTATTTAGTTTCCTGCATGTTGCTTTAACCTTTTTTGTACTCTGAGCCTTTACTTTCCTTTTGCTTGTATTTCCATATTTTGACTAGAACTTAAAAACTTTCTCTTTAATTCATAAAGTAATTTTGACTCGTTAATGTATGTCTTTAATAGATCGGAACAATTTTATTCATTCTGTCTACTCCAAAATGACTGCTTCGTAAAGTGAACCTTTTTCGCTAAGTTCAATTTCAGCAATTTCCTTGGTTGCAATTTACCATTGAGAATGCATTTATCACTCATAATTCTCAAGGGAGATATTTAATTCATATATAAATCTTTATCACTGAAGATTGTGTCTATGTCTAAGGTGATCTGTATCTTCCATGCAAACTGAAGTTACACCTGTTCACTTCTTTTTGTCAGTGTTGCATGTGATCGAGCACGTTTGCGGCACGTCCATTTGTTCGTTATTTAGAACAGGTGCTTTTTATGTTGATAAAACTGGTTGAGTCCGGAACGGTTTGTTTATAATGAGTTTTGTGCCCTTTTCGATCAATTTGCCACCTCAAAGCAGGGTTATGAAAGATGTGTTTTCGTGGATCAATAAACCGGTTGTTTTTTAACCCTTTCGTGGAACAAAAAGTTTCCTCCTTCGTTCAAAATGCCCATTTCCACCGGCGTCTGCACGGAAGTTTTAGCAGTAGGGGACGGTGAGGCAAGATCTCCGCTTTCTGCGCTACTCTGATTATTATGTACATATAATGACGACCCTGCTATCAGCTTACAGCGTTTCAAGAATATTGTGCTTCTCGACCGTCTTCGGTAAGAAACTTGTCTAGGATTCACGTAAGCCATAGTACAACCAAGCCCAAGATCCACACATCTAAACAAAGATTGGAAAATCAGCCATGGCCATGGTTTAGGTATGATGGTTTTTTCACTGGAGTACATATTGTGCATGAAAAAAATAGAGTACAACTGCAGCCCAACGCCAACGAATCCCAACAACACTGTTATGTAAGTTATCTTGACAAGTTTCGTAACATTCGAAGGCGGACCGTCCCTACTGTGAAGGCTTCCAAACCGTCGAACAGACGACCGCGTTTCATGCACAGAGTTGAGAATTATTCTCCCACTGTAGATAAAACTCACAGACAGTATCAAGCTCAGGAGCATGAAAAACGTCTCGCAAACGATGCTAAAAGATATCCAGTCCGCTGACAGTGATATCACGATTTCTGTGATTAACGCTAGTGTGAAGTGGAACGCGATCACACAACTCACAAACTTCACACTTTGAAGTTTTTCAGGATACAGTTTGAGCTTCGACAGCTGGAGAAATGCCAGATGGACCAGAAAGAATGAAGCCGTAATGCACGGAAGGGCAATACCAAACAATATTCTGGTCAATATGATCGGACAACTCGTCGATAGAAAGCATTCTTCGGACTCGTATGGGTTGATGAAGAAGAACGCAGCTCTCGAGGAACCAAATAAGAATAGAAGTGAGCTTATTGCAATCGCAAGCAGAGGTTTCCTTCTGTGTTTCCTTGTCGCCAAGTTTATAAGTGACCAAAGAGCGTACAGTGCTAGAAGTGCAAAAAGGGACCCAAATCCAGCCCAGTGGAGGACCCAAACCCATTTCCAGGTTTCTTTTGCTTGGTCCCATTTTGGTAGAGGCTCAAACGCTACTTGTATAGTAGGTTCCTCATACGGAGTGTCTTGGCTTACACTTGATTCAGGCTCACTCAGTGGCGTTGTGTTGCTCATTTCAAAAGGTGCAGCTGTAGAGAAGAATTGAGTTAGGGATTAACAAATGAAACAGAAGTGTATAGGGATTTTGCCGAATAAAAAATATTTTCTCGAGCGTTTTGAAAAATAAACCTAAGGGCAAATATGAAGGTGGTACATAAGAGTGGGACACATTTCTTCCTCTCTCCACCTTAACATGTTCGAAAATGAAAAACCGACCAAAGATTTGGTCAATCAACGGGTAATAGTCTCAAATATATCGTAAAAGTAGCTTAAGTCATGAATCAATAATTAAGGTTAGATATTGGCACCCAAAGTAAGAGAGTAAAAGTTCAATTTAGGAACTGAAAACAAGGCCCTTGAATGATAAATGAAACTTGCCGACTCTGGCGACCAGAGTCACAGAAGTGACTGTTACATAAAAACCTCTGGTGAAGAATACTTACGTAATAGTTTTGTAAACCAGTCGATGAGCGCAAAATATTCCAGCAAAAGAACAGATCAAAATGAATTATAAAGACAGTTATTTGTCTGTTGCTATTATTAAAAGAAGCAGACAGTTCAAAGACTTTTGGAACGTGCAGTTTTACCATTACACTGACCACTAAAGGCGACGACAAACGAGTTCTAAGTTTCCTGATAACCTGATATTCAAAAAAGGTCGGCGAATGATTCCAACCGAACAACATGATGTTATCATATGCGTCGACAGCTCAGATTTTTTGTTAAAACAGTCATTATGTCTGACAGCCCTGAGCACATTACGTTTTAACAGATAAAGGGATGTGCAATTTTAAGTGACACTATCTTACAGTTATCCATTTCAAGTAAAGTTGCCATACTCAGAAACATATGAATGACTTGTCACTTAATTTCAGTCATTAAAAATGAAAAGCACTCACATTATTTTTCCTCAGTAAGTACAAAATGCTTGGTTTAAGATCCACTATTTCCTTTTCAGTAATATTGTTCTAATACGAATCATGCTTAAATTTCCGGGCCTCTCTTTGTCAATATTACATATTAATCCACGCTTTGACAGTAATTCTGTGGTTCGATTTAATTATTTTAGAGAGTAAAAATTTTGCGATGTTCTGATCAACATTCCACTTTAAGTACTGGGTGTCTTTTCGGGATAAAGTACGATTTTTTTCCAAGATGCCAACATGGTACGTGTACTACCGCATATCAGGCTCCATGTTTCGTGCTATACTTTACCATAAAAAAAACAAAATACGAGACTCACCCCTTTGCTGTTTCATATCCCTAAAAAACACAACCTTAAGATGAGCCAAAGATAGCTTGGGATAAATGTAATCTGCCAACAACATACTGAAGAACTATGACCCACTGCAAACAATAAATCAAACTCCTGGGGCAACAAAACAATGTCTCCATATTTCCTATGCATTTCCCTTTGGCTATCTACAAGTACAAACTCAACTTAATTAAAATCGAAGAGGGTCGTTTTGGAGAAAAATGAACTTTAAATATCACTGTGTACTCTTCCATATTTTTTAAAAGAATTACCGAGGATTTCATAAACCGATAAGAACCTCCATCCCTCTGAACTTAAGGTGCATGTGGAATTTATATAGACTCTATTTAATCACCATTCGATTATTTAATTATTTATTTGCCTACAGCTCAGAGATTTTTAGAGTCCTGCGGGCATGTTTTTGGTGTTTTTCAGTTCAAAGTTCATGCAAAGCAACTGCCTGCTAATCAACTTTAACTTTGTTATATTTCCTTTGCGCATATCTCTTTCACCCCAGCCGGGGAAACAATTTAATTACTTTTCTCCTACTAATGAATAAATAGATAAATGCTGCGATTTGTTGTTGTTTTTTTATAACAGTAGATTTTACTGGCGTATTCCATAGAAGAAAATTCCATTTTTTTGTCCTGTATTTGGTAGTTAAAACGGTTGTAATTAGCATTAGGGAGTTTTAAAGTCTTGGAGTTTACATTTACCAGAAAAATATGCTCAGATTTTATGTATTCCTCTAATCCTGAAAGTAAACTTTGTAGAAAATACTGAGGAAAAACCTCTCGATCAGAACTTATGCAAATATGTTCACTTAGTGCACTTAAAAACAAGGAAGGGAAATTTCTTTCTTTCCATTTATCGCTAACGTTATCCATAACCCATGTTACACTCACCGGGCTCGCTTACAGTGGTTGGGGTATTTAATGTAAATTATATATGTCTAGGTTGGTTGGTCTGCCGTCTTTGTGCCATTTGTCTCTCTAACTCCCCTTCGATAGATTGATAGAGTTTTCCAAAACTAACATTTTTTAGCTGTTTTCGCAATACTAGAAATGTTTGATAAACAACATCATAGTGTTCATTAGTTTCTAAGCAAAATAAATTAAAATGCGTCTCTGTCACAATTCTGTGAAGGGTATGTTTATTCTGCCCTTGAAGAAGTATTCACCTGCTCTTCTTATCATTCACTAGGTGCCAAATGGAGACATCTTTCTAGCGGCTTTTCTCATAAATTATCACCTCGAAAACGTTATCTCGCCCCAACTCATAATTCCCTCCAGGAGCTCGAGGTTCAAAACGGTATCCTAGATTTTCTCGTATCAATTGTTTGGTATGTTGCAACAACTTCAATTTGTTACTACGTTAATGGGGTCTAAAGATTCTCAATAATCACCTTCATTTTTTCCTATAGTTGAAGGTGGCTCTGAACCTAGCTCTACTACAGATCTTTTTTAAAAACTTTGCTGAAATCTGATTCTTGATAAGCTAATCACAATTTTACAGTGCGAAATGGGTCTTCAGATTTCTATCGCAGTTCAAAGTTCAAGTTTAAAGTTGCGGTAGTATCGATCTATTATAGAACTCGTGCTTAAAAATAACGAAACTGCTGTTAATCAGGGAAACCTCTGGGATACTCAGTCATGCAGGAAGGTTTGAGTGAAATCGCCTCATCTTTTGGTAATTGTTCAATTACCTCGTATGCCCCCGATTATAAGTACGAATCTCTTGTTTCTTTGAGTTAACGCAAAATTCTTTCCACGAACAGAAGTACAAAATAACGAATAGACATTTTTCATCTCTTTTGTTGAAATGTGTACGTGATCCAGCTACTGAATTTAAACTCATGAAATTGCTACGTCACCATTTGTGTATCGAGATTTTAAGTCAACCTGCTGCAATCCATTCTTGGCCATCCAGATTCTTCTTTGGTTTGTTATCGGCCTCTTTTATGTCATTTTTAGCTAACTAAGGTAATAATTTGTAGTCTCCTCCAATAATAAGTTAGTTTTTCATGGTTCAAAAATAAAAAAAATTCCAAACGAGGCGTGAAAATATTAATGTTTTTCGTGAGTGACTAAAACAGAAATTACTATTTTTAGGCAATTGAGAGTATATTTTCTTGACACTGAAAAGTAAAAATGTCTACCTTTCTGAATGACTAAATAGCAAGACAAAACGAAAACTAAGAGCTATCTAAGTTGCAATTTTCGTAGAATACTATACCTGGTTGAATTGTTGAAAGCCTGACTGATCGGCTGCAAGTGTAAATCCCTAATGCCTGTCATCATTGCGTGCTTTGTTTTAATTAAATTAGTAAGTACAGGTGAACAGGAACCTTTTAACACCTAAGACCACCAAACAATAAGGAATTTGTCCACCTGCTGGTTGGTTAAACTCAATGAGGTCGCGTAAATGTAAACGTAGCATGGTCTCTAGGTGGGAAATCTTTCGATAAGTCGTTTTCCATTATTTTATCTCTCCTAGAATCTGTTTTAGAAATTTCGAGTGACTTGGATGAGAAATATTGAAACAAAGGACATGCATCACGTCCAGTTCATTAAAAATTCTCTGGAACTTTCATAGCTATTGCATTTTTAAACGTTTTTCGAAACCTGACGGTGCATTTTTGGTCCAGTTGTCATATATCATTGCAGACAGGTCGGAACAACTTTCAATTAAAGTTGAGCTTTGAAAGAAAGAAATTTAAAGGAGAACAGGTAATGGAAAAATTACGAAAATGAGAAATTGTGAAAGGATGGCGATGTCTTACATATGGAGAAATGAAAGGTGTAGAACAGAAATGGAAGGTAATTGGAAAGTTTTCGAGCTCAAATTGGTGCAAATCCTAACGCATAAGCAACCACAATCGATGATTTAAACTTTTTCAAAAATTTCTCTGCGCAAACTGCATTTGTAACATTTTTTCGAGAGCACATATTCAAATCGTTTCCTTCAGACAAATCACAAGTGCCACTACCAGCCGGGAAAACCGCCGGAAACCGGAAGGCTTTTTAATCGACGTCGGTAGACAGCTTGTTAGCGCAGAATTTCCTAAAGCTGGCTATGTATACTTCCTGAAGAATATAGTTCGCATTGCGTGGAGTAAATTTCGTAAAGAAATGTCTCTTTAGACATTTATCCTATGATAAAATAATAAGTCATACTACTAATTTCTTTTGGAATTATGCGACCATCCAGTTTTTGCACCTTTATACTTTTCTGCAAAAATGTTTAACATTCCTCAATTAATATTAATTATTCATTTACCTGTTAAAACGAAGACGGAAAGTCACTTATAGCAATCAGTTTGAACCGTTGTAATTCAAGGTTGAACATTTAGATTTTGCAAGTAAACTAGCTACCTGTTCTCTTCAAGACAGGGGTTGCAGACGACAAGTCAAGAAGTGAGAATTTTCTTCTTCAAATGAAAGAATTAGAAACATCTAGAAATTTTGCATGAGAATAAAGCCGATACGAGCTGATATCATGTGAAGTACTAAGGGAACATCATCGACCGCTGCAGTGGCGGTCACGCAACAGAACCACGTGATATTGCTGTTGTTTCACTTCAATGGAGGGAAAATAACTCATAAACATTTAAAGATAATAGGCACGAAAGGTTTCCCAGGCTGGAAACATGGCGTCGAATTAATAAAATAATGCAACCAACAATCGAAGGAATTATTGGTATTCTGTGATGGAAGGTGACAATATATATAACGGTTAACAGGCACTTGAAATGATGTAGATGACTCTAGGAAAAACTGTTTACTACAGCAACTGAAAATAGATTTAGTGGTTTCCTTAATTTCTAACGTTTCTGATCCCTAGTTAATTTTAAAAGTGGTTTCAAAAAAAAAATCGAAAAAAAGGACGAAAAATTAGTCCATGAGGCGGAGAGACAATTCGTAAAAAGCATTTCCGTTCGGCCATCTTTTCATCGACGCCGCTTTTGGGAAGATCAAGTAATCTGCAACGACAAGGCCGCAGCATCGACGTTTACATTGAGTTAGATCTGCCTTAGATTGTATAAAATGAAACGCGGTTTAAAAAATAAAACGATATCAAGTACAGTTGCCTACCTTTTCCTGAAATCAGAACTTAAATGTCACATCAGCATTCCTAAACGATTATTTGTGCGGGATTCCAAGTTCCAATGACTCTATAGTGTAGACGAAGAAGAAAAACACCCTTTAAATCGGCTGTATTCTTTGAGCAACAGACGTCTGTGCAATCTTCCAGTAATCGTCAAAACAACACCAAACAATGTGTTCGTATAGCGCTTGTGAAATGAGTGCAACACCCACACAAGATGATTTGTGTATAGATCGATTTATGAGATGGTATTTGCTGTTGATGATGGTGTAAAATAATGAGAGTATTTGAAAATTTATGACCAATATCTGAGTCAGAGGTCTGAATTTGAATGATTATTAGAAACCGCTAACGTACTGTTATCACCTGATTGCATGATTTGAACGCCGGTATCTTGCAGTGTAACGGGTTGGGGTTGAAACACTTCTAGAGATTTTAAAAACGACCACTTTATGCTTTAAGTCACTAGAGAAACGCGAAAAAACACTATATTTACTATAATGCAGACTCCTTGCTAAACTGCCAATACTGTATAAAAGAATCTTTTTCAACTCCTGATACAGCTTGAGGACGTTCAATGGTTTTTTTTTTTTTTTTATTTTTATATGGCGACCGCAGCTGTGGGCCATCCATTGATTATTACCAAAATCTTGGGAAAATTTTGACCATAGATTGTTTTTGATTAATCAAAATTCGAAATGAAAGTAGAAAAGTATAGATAAAAAGTAAACAGTTCGATAATTGTTGACATTATATTTGAAAATAACGATCATTATCAAAAAATGATAACGAATAAAGATATAATGCACAGAGAACGTGATGAAAAGCAAAACCACAATTTGCACTTACCACATTTTTTTCTGATTTGTAAGAAGAATCATAATCTGAGCATATCAACCTTTGAAATTATTTATTCACCGTGTTTCAAAAGTGAAATAGAGACTAACCGGAAGACGCTTCTTTGAAACTGAAAGCCTGAAGGTTTTACGTTTGGCTAAACCTTCCCATAGATTTCCACCTCACCTGACGAGCCAAGTTATTTTAGAGCATGGCGTCATGAACCTGAGAGCGACAAGCGAATATACATGTGCAATGTCGTGAACCTCGAGAAAAACTTGACGGCTTGTCAGGGATCGATGTTTACCTTTCACAACAAAGAGTCCTTATACTGAGTGTTGAAAATCAGTCGGTATAACTTTGTTTTAGTTTCAGCTCCTATATGATTGATAGGAAGCCGGCACCAATTAACATCGAATAATCATCAAAGTGCAGACTGAAGAGATTGATAATTGGTTCTTCCCGGGGATTGCTGTTAACCCTTTCCCTTCCAAGATCTTATCAGTAATTCTCCGTACTGTCTGCTATTCAATTCTTATGATGTCAGTTCAGAGAATTCGATATTGGATCAACTAAAAACTCTCTATTTGGTATTTTTTTTGGATTCTCATCAGTTGTCTGCTTGCTATTGTATCGATATTGTAAAGAGAAAGTCTGCCTTGGTCACCTATAGGTGTTCAAGAGTTAATCTACTAACTAATATCATATCACGAAGTTGTCAAAGTGGAAACATCTGGAAAATAAGCCGCGGACCACACTGATTTCAAAACTTACAGCAAAAATTAGCCTAACGACTTGTTAATATACATGAGAATATGTTCAAATCAGCTGGAATATATCTTGATACATAAGCCAGTCATCAAAACCGAAAGATTGAAAACTTGTAAAGCTGTTAACCATAAAAATTTGTCTTCTGCAATCTCTTACTCGCTTCACGAGTTAGATTGTCAGCTTTAAACATAAAGTTGGTCAAAATTCCGAGGTTTCCGCTCTGATCAGTAAAAGTGAGGTATAAAAATGATGAGGGTAACAGAAACATACATTTCAACTCACATTTGTCTCCCTAAGACTGAAAAAAGTGGCTACGAGGTGATCTGATTTGTGTTGTTTTTTTTTTAGTTCGTCTGTCTCAGTTAAAGTAGTTTGAATAGGGTCTTGCAAATACTCAATCAATTATTTCTAACACAATTTTTTTTGTGTGTGTGCGGTTGACATAACGTTCACTTAATAATCCCGAACATATTGGTTGACAAGGCCACCCAGTCACGAAAAATGAAAGTTCTGCCCGTTATCGAGAGTCAGTGATAGACTGGCCTCACAGATATACTCAACTAAACCGCAGACGTTACAGACTAACCACGAACTAAAGAGACAAATTACCTGATTGATTGACACGTGAAGTTAGTCATGTGATTATCTCAAACGTGGGAATTGTTTGATCATCTTTTATTTGCGTTGTTTGTTTTGTTTGATCATAAACATTAAGCCACTCGCTTGAAAAATGATGAGTTGCGCTACGAAGATACTTATATGAAATAAAAGGCAATACAGTAAATGCTGCAATGACTAAACGTTTCTGAAGATTTCAAGGTTTATTCATTATGAACCACTAAAGTTTAGCCTAAATGTTTAAAATTTTAGTCATCGATTTGCAATCCTACTTAATTTTATTAATCTTTAATAACGCAAAAGCTCCTCCAGTTAATCTTAGGGTACTCAGGAAACGCATATAAGTGGCCATTTATTGAGCACAATAGCCTCTTGTATTGGTCAACTGAAATTTTTTTAATTTAAAAAACCTGGCGCCGGAAAGAGCTGCTTTATACTCGACGTCAAGCTTGCCAATCAAATTGAAACAACAATTCATTCAGCTCATACTACTGTTTTTCAATTTGGGAGAGGAGTCCAATATAAACACGCCAAAAGCCAGCTCAGTATCACTTTAAATGTTTTTGCCATCAAGGAACGAAATGTAATGATTGTAAAAGATACAATTAAAAATCCAAGGAGATAATATAACGGATTAGTTTGAAACCTTTTCGACAGCAAACTCGAAATTTAACTTCAGTTTTGAGCAGTTTGTTTCGAAACTCGCCGAGCTACTTCTATTAATTCAGTGAATTTTCTGTCGCCGACGCCGGCTTTAAGATCACTTTGCTCGAAAGCTTAAAAGGCTGCTTTCTATTTTCTGGAAATACTTGTTCAAGGGCCCGTAAACTCCTTCTGTCTTCCAATGAAAGGCTTCAATTTTCAGCTTTTTGACGGAGTTCCGAACGATTTATTCTCCTTATACCAAGGAACTCGTATCAGATCAGAGCTTGTAAAACACAGTATAGAAAATAACTCTGTGAAAAAGATAATTCAATGGAGTTTTCTCTAAATCAGTATCGTTGAGCTATAGAACGCAATTCTTTCGTGTTAGTGACAAGTGTCGCTTCATGAACATACTTTTTCAGTTCAAAATTATTGTCTCAACACAGTTTCGCACTAAATGTCCTTAAAACTCAGTATTTTTGTCTATAGGAGTGACCTTGCTCCCAATAAACCGCTTCTATGAAACAAGGAAAGCTGATCTGCTCTTTCACTGCGAGAAAGCAAACTCTCACTTACCTAAACAGTTGGTCGACTGAAGTCCTTTTACTTGGCAGCTGTGAGAAAACTTTCCTATAAATCTTGAATATCAAGATTTTCATTCACAGGGCCAAGAGAACGATGCTTAATTTCAATTGTTCTTGTAAAGTGCATTAAAAGATAAGCAATATGTGTGGAAAAGCTTGTTAAAGTTCAACGACAGATGCCAAGCCAAATATTGTGTTTCCGATCCAATATACGGTACTACAGGCAAAGATTGGATATCACTCTGTTTTATGCATGTCATAACATATTAGCGCCTTGCTTTTTCTATTTTGGACAAATGTAGCTTGTTAGTACGGTATGAGCTGAGTTGTTTTGTTTTCTTTCTTTGTTCAATAACATCGCCCCTTTTTAAAAAATGCTATTTTCGGCGAACGCCTTAATACCCCACATTAAAAGTCAATCTTTCTAAAGCACCAATATATGCGGAACACAGTCCTTCCCACACTTCAGCGTGGGTTACGTCTCTGAACTAGCGTGGTAGGACTAAAATTATTAATGATGAACCCGGCGTCTGCATGGGGAAAAAAGAAAAAAATAGTGATCATGCATTACAGATGTTCTAGAAAAAGTTCTCAGGATACGTGAAACATTGCCAAGATAGATGGGAATAACAGGTCACTTTGCACTGATGCACTTTTTTTAATTGCTAAAGCTATCAACGGTAGCGAGCTAAAAAGTTTAGATTGTTCTAGTGACCTGTATGAACCTTGAAGAAGCCATAAATGAAATCCGGAAAAGTGCTTTGATGAACCACGAAATTGCTTATAACACTGCATGGACAAAGTGCTCAAGCGCGGTCTTAAAGTCCGAGCTGTAGAACAATAAATTTATGGCGATTTCAGCTCTGAAGTACTGGTCATGCAATTAACTAAAAATAATGCACGAGAACACCACATAGACGCTTTAAACCTTGAATAAAAACTCAAGTAAAACGTGGATAAGTAAAGAGGCGTGGATGGAAAAGTTTGGAAAAGGTTTAGAGGATGGTCTGTACTTTTATCGACAATAATATTCGTCATCACAGTGGTCAAAATGCTGTGGACTCACGAGAAGCAGCCTTTCGTGTTCCAATTAAAAGTGGTAGTCCCCCACACACACGTAATTATTATGTTGTTTTAGCGAGCTACTAGAAAACAAATGTTGTGGACTCACTAGAAGCGGCCTTTAGTGTTCCCATTAAAAGTGGTAGCCCCCCACACACACGCCATTATTAGGTTGTATTAGCCAGCTAATGGAAAACAAATTTGTCGTAATTGCCATATACAAGACTGCTGGTGAGTGGGAGTTCTTGAACATCCCATACGATAATACGATTTCGAAGATGTGAGGGATACATGGCTGTTAATTTTATCGCTCTTACCCGATTTCATTGCTTTTAAAACCCGGTGAATAATTTTCAAAGGTCATATGCTCAGAGATGACGATGCCTCTTACAATTTAGATAAAAAAAAAATGTGGTAAGTGCAAACTGTGGTTTTGCTTTTTCAACACTTTTTCTGTGTATTAGATCTTTATTCGTTGACAGCTAATCATTTTTTGATAATGATCATTATTTTCAGATATAATAATATATAGATTTAGCCAAGCCTAAAAGCGGAGCTCCCAAGTTCGTAATACTAATGATAACATAAAAGATGTGCATTTGCCAAGACTCGTCTGAGACACCCCTCCCTTCGTTTTGATAGTCTCCCCTACCCTATCCGTGCAATCTGAAGGCGCGTACGTACGCTCGGTCAGTCACGTGACAACCAAACGAAGAGAGGTTGACCATATTCCATGGGTATGGGGCTCTGCCCCACGCGCGCTTCGCGCGCGTGGGAGCCCCGCTATCAACAATTCGCTTCATGATCTTTGAATGAAGCAGTGTGAGGGGGCGGGAGAGGGGGATGAATGTTGTATTATTGATGCACTATTAAAATAAGGTGGATTTTTCTAGAATATCTTTACAAAGGAAGAATCATCAGATTTTTGTGGAAAAATAGTGCGATATACAGTCCCTTAGAGCTTACGTCAAGGCGTGAGGGTGATGATCTAAAGATCTGTCTTCAAAAGAGACGTCTAAAGAACCTTGAAACATTGCTTCGGAATTATTCACATCAAACTGTCTCTCGCTGATGAGTCAAATGCTATTCCGCAAGAGTAGTTGTTTTGTATAGTGGACTTATGGATGACTTATCCGCGGGAATTTATCTGCATGGTAACTACAAACTTAAACCTCCTTCGCTCCAGTTCTCTTCACGAGAAAGTCCGGGTGTCTCAATTAAATTCAGGCCAGGTTCATAAGCATCTCAAACAGCTCAGAAGAGCATCTCTAGATCTTGTGAAGTATTTTTACAACAATCTAATCCCTAGTATTTTGATTAAGTCTTCTGTGCAACTTTGTTGCATTCTCAGTTGATGCTTTTACAATCTTCTCAGACCTTAATCCATAATCTTTAACTCCACCTTTTCTTATCCTTTTAGCCCCACAGTCAACATACCAATTCTTCTCTTTGGTCCTCATTCATTTCGTTTTGCAGGTGTTCCCCCATACATCAACAGCTTTGTCTTAAATGAAAATTTTTCCTAAGCAACCGTGTCATCGCCGCGGAAATGCTTATGATTTTTTCGATAATAAGCATCTATAGTACTTCAAAATTGAAAGATCAACTCTCCCATTAAACCTTTTGTCTCATATACTCTGTTAATAAGACTAAGCTAATCTGCAGTTTACGTTTTCCGATTACAGTCGATGTTGATTATAGTAAAGATATATAATTAACAATTATTCGCCGAAGGCGAGGTAAATATCGTCGAATAATCCCCGAGACGAAGTCGAGGGAATCATTCGACAATATTCACCGAACCTGAGGCGAATAATTGTTTAAGTATAATTTCAGAGCCGAACCACAGACAAATTTCTGAAATCATAACATTTTAGTAACATTTATTAACATCATTTTATTGTGACATTTTAAATAAACCGCGTGGAGCGGTTTATATAGCGTCATATAAGGAACCGCTCGACCAATTAGAATGCTGGAAACTCTTTGCTCAGCTCTGAAATTATACTAAATATATATATATATGTATATATATATATATATATATATATATATATAATTGTACTTCAAGATCTAGGTTACTTGAACTTTTACTGCAACTCTGAGTTTCATGCCTCTTGCGAAGCAATCGTCAGGCAACAATTATATATATAACACCGTGGGGTGAGTCATTGCCGCTAGCATTGCGCATAGCTCACTAAGCTTTCCTAGTTTGAGCACTCTGACATGGCTTAGACGATACCACAAATGTGGGATCGTTCGGGGTAATCATATCGGTTCTACCCCATCCTAGCATCAGCACTGCACTGATGAGGCCCAGAAGGCCGAAACGGTACTGTCTGCAGTTAGTTACATATATATAGCCCAGTCGGCTTTAGATATTCTCTATGAGAGTGTTGATTTAATTCAACAAATGTCATTGCGCTAATAGTTTTCGGCCTTCTAGACACTGTTCACAAAACATAAATGTTCAGATAAAAGTTTTAGCTTTGTTAAACGACGACTAAACTTTCTTAGGATAACCGGCCATGAAAGTTTGCATAGCTCAGTCAACCGCTCTATCACTGATGCCATGTATTTGGACAAAGAAGTTCGTAATATAAACATTGAAAGTTTACATAGCTTAGCAAACCGTTCTCTTCGTGATACCATGTGTTTCTTGTGTGCAAACTAACAGCGCTAAGTAATATCAGTAACATCTCGTAAAATCATGATTCCATAGACTCCTTTCTTAAAGGAAACTCCTTTTATAACGTAAGAGTAATGACCGTAGGCACTATCATTTTTTCGACAACCTCTTTGTCATTTTTATTGCCTCTCTTTAACGGTTTTATCAGTAAAAAATCTCACCGAGATCAGCTCCAGCGAGCTATGCTAAACAAAGAGGCAGATAAATAGACTCGCGTCAACCTTACATACCCTTTTTGTGGCATGGCGGGGAATTGAATATTCTGACCTATTTATTTCCCAAATAAATAAAGGCTGATAGTTTCTAAAGAAACTGTTTGGGGCTGCGTCCGTGGGGGTAACGAAATCTGTGGTCTTTCAATTGCAGATTGCGGTCTGCAATCTGCGGTCTTTCCTTACACTTGGGTAGCACGGAAAGCCGTAAAACTCTTGAGCAAAAGCTCATCTTTCAAACCGGCAGTCTAAATCCCACAGGGATCAACGAACGCTTTTCATTCCACTAATTTATTCGTGTTTTTCTCGTTGCCATGTTCCCACAAATAACGAAGCTCCATTTTCTGCCTTTAAAAGCACACACAACCCACAATTCCTCTATTCGCTCCGAAGAAGGGCTAACGCTCGAAACGTCAGCTTTTGTAATCGTTACGGCGGCCAATTTACCACTTCAACTTTGTTGATATATCCAAATTATTTCGTTACTCCCACCGACGCAGCCCCAAACAGTTTCTTTCGAAACTATCAGCCTTTATTTATTTATATATAACAACAATACTGTCTGCAGTACTGTTAATAACAATTTTGGTTATATATATATATATATATATATGTATATATATAATCTGAGATGGTTGAAATCCTCATCGACTTAAAAGTGCTCATGTTTGTGGAGGAAAGAAACAAATAAACTACGCTTTCATCCCGACAAGCCTGTTCCGCGGTTGCTCACTCATCAGGGGGATTTAATCCTGACCATACTAAACAGCGTTGTCGCATTAAAACGATGAACTGAAGTTTTGCTACCATCGATCATTATTATTTTTACTGCTCCTCTCAGAGTTGAGCGCTCTTTAGATTTATTCTACTCAAGTACGAAATAATTTGGATATATCAACAAAGTTGAAGTGGTAAATTGGCCGCCGTAACGATTACAAAAGCTGACGTTTCGAGCGTTAGCCCTTCTTCGGAGCGAATAGAGGAATTGTGGGTTGTGTGTGCTTTTAAGGTGGCTCGATAGTCTAAAAATGCTCATTTTGGCAACAATTTTACCAACACTTAAACTTTAAATCATATCATTATACTTGTGCCACAAACTTAAATAGGTCTTACCCATTACTTTCCACTAAGTTAGGAGAGCATTCCATAAAATTCAGAGGAGCCACACCATTTATTCTAGCCACACCCAATTCCGAGAGACAAAAATAGGTATGTTTTTTGGCAAAGATATCTCTACTCTGCTTTATGCTATAGAGCTAAAACTTCAGGTGCTTGTTGTACTGTATCACAGCTGTGCAATGACCTACTTTGAGGTAAGTACTATGTTGCATTCATGAATTAGCTCTCAACAAAGAAAGACCAAAAAATAACCCTGACTACACTTCAATTTACAAGGCATAACCCATGAGTGAGAAGTCCAAACACTATAAAAATAGGTCATTGCACACAGCTATTGACACTTGAGATGCTGTGAAAATTTGATCTACTTATCGTAAATATTTTTTGAGATATTATTGTCACAAGGTTTCAAAACCTCTGAAATACGGAAAATTAGAAAATAGCAAATAAAGTTCACAAGATCATTGGGCAAGCAGTCAAGAGTTGAAAACAATGTTAGAAGGCACCAGCACCATACTGTTGTCCTTCTATTGCCTCTAAAGTGTCACTGTAACCTTTTTTGAAGTTTCTGATCTGTTTTCTCCTTTTTTTGGCTTGCTCAGAGCTTTTACGGCGAGAATGGCGAATTCGATTATGATCTTGCTTTCGGCAAGCTTTGATGCAATGAAATCCTGGGTCAATTCCCAGGTTTCGAAGAACTAAAATGATAGAAATAGTGCCATTGTTAAAATGTGAGACTGCCAAGAAGGTAGCAAGTTCCACCACTGCTAGCCCAGAGTGGGTTTCCTTTGTAGCACGCTGCCAGATAAGGGCATTGATGGCCTCATTTTGGTTTTGCGTACCACCATGTAGACAGCGTGCAAGCAGACTTTGCTCACTCAAGGCTTCAAAGGTGGGATAGATGGCATTAGCCACAGCCGTTGGAAGGGGATGGTTATGTCTATAATCAGAGGTCCCCTGTGCAACATCCCTTTGAAAGCCACACCATGAACTCTCTCCAGGGGGGCACAGGTCGTGATCTGGGCTATCATCAGTTGACTGTGTATGATGCCAAATTGCCATTACAGCATTCTCCATAGCTTGGATATCATGAGTATTGTTCCTAATGGCTTTCCCATAATATACTTGCAGTTTATCAATGACATTGTCTGTTAGCCTGCCCCTTCCGCCAATTGACTTTCCATCTTGAAGACGTGTCTGACCAGTTCTCTTCTTCAGTGAGCGAAGTCGCGACCCCAAACGTTTCTGGACATGGCCCACACATTCCAATTTTCTTACTTCAACAGGCCCATAAACGGCTTCTTCAACAATAAGTTTGTGGGATTTACTGTCTCCATCCCCAAGAAATTCTGTATAACGAACAGAGTAGTTTTGAACAGACCGTTCAAATATGGCAAGCATTCCAGAAGCATCCATCGACCCCGAAGAACCAAAATAGTTTGCCTGGCAAAGATGCTGGTGTCCTTCCCACCACTCCTGAAACTCAACAGTTCCTTCTTTGCTTCTCCAAACCATGCATTCCTTGCACTCTTTGGACATTACTTCCACATCGAGAACTTTACCAGTAACTGTGGATATTGCAGTGACGACCCCATAAGCTGAAGAGTACCCCCTTCTTCTCCAAGTTCCATCCCCTGACACTCCAATGTCAAAGACCCCATCTTCTCCTGGCTCATAAAATTCTTTTGCCTCTTCAGCTGCATTTTGCATGCTCTCCTTGGCTACAGTCTCCGCAGAATTGCGAATTGTGGCAACATGATCTCGATAAGAGTTCTCGTTCATGGGCGGTAGCATGTTCATCACCGCAGCGAATTTTACAAGACTCTGGTGTCCAATTCCAATGTTCCTTGTAGCAAGGACAACTCTTCGGTTGACTTCATAAGCCTGACTCCCTTCGATTTTAGCAGAGGAAAAAAACCTCTTCGAGTATTTGCACTTTTGGGATGTGCATTTTAGCACAAAAAGAGTAGCAAAACCCATCTTGGCGCTGCAATCCTCCTCGAACGTGACGTGGCCATATTTACACATCGGACACCAAAATGACTCGAAGACTGAAGCAAGTACAGAGATATCAATCAAACGAAAACCCTCTATACTTGCCATCTTTTCCTCCTCATCGTTTTCAGGGTCTCCAGAATCGCTAGACTTATCGTCCAACTTTCTCAGGGTAGCAGGCATCGATTTAGTACGATCAGAATTCCGTGTGATGTTTTTCGGAATCTTTTCATCTTCGATATCGGTGATGTCTGATTCCTCGCTTTCTTTCACTGATTCCTGATCATCAGTTCCTTCCATTTCTTCAGAATTTCTTTTCTTAGTATACTTGTTGCCTGTAAACCTCCTTTTTTTTCTTCTAACGTTCCTAAATTTCCTTTTTGGAGGCATAATTCGCTTCAACTCTCAGTAGATAGATCGTAAACAAGCGAACACGTTTTTCTCATGCCAAGTACGTCATGTATCAGCACACAATGTCCTCATTTAGGGCCTAACTATTTACCAGGCCCCTGAAATCTATTCTGGTCACTCCTGTGAAGATTTCTTTGAAATCATTGGCTTTTTTTGGTGGAAAACGACGCGTTAACAATGCTGGTTTCCATAGCAACCGCTCAAACAGATCCAAAAACAGTTGAAAAACATACAATAGCCATGGGAAAAATTACAAAAGACTTACTTTTCTTGAAACTACAATGACTGTTGGTGCCCAGAAACTTATTTCCAAAAATATGAAGTTTTTATGATTTTTTGGCCTATCGAGCCACCTTAAAGGCAGAAAATGGAGCTTCGTTATTTGTGGGAACATGGCAACGAGAAAAACACGAATAAATTAGTGGAATGAAGAGAGCAGGTGGGCTTTTGTGGTTCAGAAAACAATGTTATACTAATGCATAAAGGAAAATTTGTGACATTATTTTTCATTTTAATGCCAAAAATTCTCCTCTTATAATTAAACCGCAACAAGAAAAACGGAAACAGTTTTTACCCAAGGAAAAACTGTATCTTCGAAAAGGTGTTAAAGTTCAGAACATGAATATCGATTTTAAAAACGACTTTAAATAAATAGTTAACCACATCTTATTAATACTTACCTGAATTCTCACTCTACGTGGGAAGATACAACGAAAATATCAATTTTGAGGATGCAACTGTTGAAATTGTTTCTTACTAGCACTGTAGATGGACTGCTGAAATGTCACTTTAAAGAAAACAACTCAGATTCGCACGAATATAACTAAAACAACTTGGAAAAACACAAGAATTTATGATCTAACTAAGAGGCAGAGGATGCATCGACGCTTTTGCTCGCAAACGAAGTAAGATTAGATGCTCTTCGCGGGGTGATATATGCCCTTTTAAGGAGATGCTTGGAGAAACATCGGATCATATTCTGACCGACCAGTTAAGACGTTATCCAGTTGCTTAGCACCCGAGGTAAAAGCCGGGTGACTTGGGAATAAGAGCTGTATTTAACAATATTCGGCAGATGTTAACTTTTCCAAACATTTCCGCTGGAGAAGAAATAAAGTCAGTGAACAAAAATTTCGTTCCATGGCGTCTTGATGAAGCTGTGATATTTTCAAATGAAATAAGAGTGGCAAGGCTAATGCCGATGATATTTGTCACTTTGGGGTAGATGGCTCAAAAAAGTTTTTAGCCCCCTCTAATTGCAAACAAAAGACTCAGAATATTCTTTCTCCACTCCATCTAAGGCGTTCACATAAGATAGTATCATTTTGATGAATTGAGCAATGACTAAGATCTTGTAGTCCCCGATGAAAGGCAAGACACGGTGTCTAATGCATTTCCATTCCAAGACCTCATTTGTTCATTGTGAAAGATTGTATTTTGTACAGTCTTCAATGTTTGCAAATCAGGGTTGCTTGCGCCATTTGCGAATTTTTACAGACGGACATGTGAATGATCTTGCCTTAAGATGGGAAGCTTCGTGTTTCCATTTGGAGTTTAATAGTTTTCAGCTGTAACATTAACAAAAGGCAATAATGAAGTAATGAATAAATATGAAAAACACTCAGCTCCTCCCTATGGACACAGAGTCAACAAATTAAACGAGTGAATGGAAGTTCACTGACCAGAAAACGTTTAAGGTAGAAATGATTGTGTGATATATAGGTTGGAGGGCTAAAGTATATCTTTATCCTTTACACCCAATATTAATCTTCACCATACTACTCTCCCCACATTTCCTGTGGCAGTGACGAGGAGTATTTTAAAATTGTCAATCAAAAACTTCTTAAATTGGTGATCATTTCCTGTACTCTCATGACCTATATACATTATTCAACGGATAAATTAGAGGCCAGTCAGTCTCAGAGTTTAAAGGGTTGAGGTTCGACGGTAGATCGTTGAATAGTGAAGCGTTCAGGTAAAGCCGTTACATTTCAGCCTTTAAAAGAAACATTTGTGTCCTGTGTTCTCAAAACCCAAATGATTGGGACCTTGACTGGAGTTATCTCGCAAATTTTTTATTATCGGTTTAGGAGGGTATCTTTACCTCTTTATCTTTACAGTAACAAGTAATTCTTCTGGTGTTTGAGTACCATCTGTATTGTTCGTAGTTAATGCGTTGATCAAATTCCCCACCCTCTCGCCTGAACAACCCTCCGGGTATTTGAACCTTTGAAGATTAGCTCGTTCAAATTCCCGCCCCGAAAACTGCTTTCAAATGTCCCACCCAATATTGAACGTTTCTTGATGTGACTTTTAGCAAAGTCATGTATTGGTTTTTGGCGCTGCTGTTGGGTTTTTCCGCTTGTAAACATTTAATATTATTTATTCCTGCTATTCACACATTGGAAGAGAAATATACTAGAACAGCCAAAGCCGAGGGCTTCAATGGCCTATGGTCAGCAAAAGACGTGAAAATTTTACAAGAGTAGAAGAAAGCTTTCACTGGGCGAAAAAACAGATTTGACATCAAATACAGTCCAAATGTGGTTCAAATGTGATGTTTGTCATATTTTTCAGTATTTGACTTGAAGACAAATATGACATTTGTCCTAAAGATAAATAGGATAATTGTGCATTTGCTTCTGGGTGTATATATGGACAAATGTGGTGTAAATCTGAGTAACATATCATGATTTGTCCTGCTCTAAACAAGGACAAATGCGTTAAAGATAACATTTGTAAGAACAAATTCAGGAAAAATGTTGAGCAAATATCACCTTTGTCATGGAATAATCCAAAATTCTCTTCCCCTGCATTGACCCTGTTATCAATTTGCACAAAATTGCTTTTTCAACATGTTATTTCAGTATTGGGGCTGCAAGTACCCAATAATACACCGCATTTAATAATATGTCAGAAATTTCATTGTTTCAGGGGTAGTTTCATGTCCAATCATCTCACACCCACAGTCCTGACTAAAATCAACACACATAAATGTATAGTAAATGGAAAATTTATTTAACATTTCTCCTTTTTTTGTACAAACAAAACCATTTCTGTTAAAGAAAATTAACATTTAATAAATAAATATATTTAATCAGCCCCTGTACGCTTATATATATATACCATATATGTGATACAGAATATAACCTCAACTTGAATGGGGAAAAGCTACAATGTAAGTTTAAAATATAACATTATTGATTTTAAATCTTCACAACACTACTGCCAACAGGATGTTCTCAACAAAACATTTTCATATGAACTGTACTTAGTGTGTAATGATTCATGAAGAGGAGTTACTTGCAAAAAACTCCTACTCAGGAACTGCCTGCCCTATCAGTTTCAATACAGTAGGTTCCTTTTTTATAAGGCATTAAAAGACCGAACATCATCGCAACATACCAATTAGTCTTTGATCACATCACCAACACAGCTAATCCTACAAATTACTGTCAAACTGCTGGTAATTTTTTTTACAGGAACTCACCAACATTAATATGGTGGTGCAATGTTCCAATATTGATTGACAGTTTGCAATACAATTAAACCAAGAAAGAAAAGGTCAGTCTGAAAAAAAAAAACTTACAATTGAGATGCAATGCTTGGCAACTAGTTTAAATATTTAAACAACTAATAATAAATTCCTATACACCACACAAACAAATACAAACAAATACACCTAATATAGTCCTATAAGGATGCAGATTATGCATAGGCTAATTAACTACTGAGAGAAAAGTACAGTCTTAATTTTTTTTTATAGTTGCTTAATGTGAAATTATTGTGTACCAATAATGGAATATCATTCCAAATAATAGGAGCTTGCCAAGTGATAGCAAATTGATATTTATGACAAGTTTTATGCAGATTAAAATGTGAACAAGTCAAATAATTGTGATATTCAGAATTAAAATCAAGCATCGAGGAAACAGGAGCAGGTAAAAGGTTATTAAAATGTGAGAATACAAAACAGGCAACATGGAATTTATAGATAGAGTAAAGTGAGAGAATATCATGCTTAGAAAAAAGGGGATTAGAGGATGTGCGCGAAGGAGAAAAAGTAATTATACGAACGGCTTTCTTTTGAAGTACATAAAGGGGTTTAAGGTAAGAAGCATAAGTAGATGCCCATATTAAACTGCCATAATTTATGTAGGGTAGGAGAATTAGCTGCAAAAAAGTTAGCATTGGGATCTAGGTTTGAGTTTGTTAATAAATGAGATGTCTCAGGGTCATCAAAAAAAAGGGTTGAATTTCTTCTGTTTAAGCAATTCCGCATTAAAAACACCCTGAAGATTAAAATCATACAGTGCAAAGAAGAAATCAATATCATTGTCGAAATGATTGAATGGAAAAAACTAGCCAGACATGCTGAACAGTACCAGTCATGACTTGATAAAGACATAGCACTGTATTCTAGTCTGGTAAAAGGAGTACATCCAAGGTGTGTCCAATTATGGCAGCTATCACAGAAGATTGCACGGTGATGGTTATGGATATTAAATCTGCAAACTGTGCATGGTAACTTAGGAGGCATAACAATATTAATTACAAAGACAAGTAAAAAAATTAATGGATAGTAATGATATATAATAGAAATAACAAAACAACAAAAGGCAGATAAATGCAATGACAAATTATTAAATTTACATATATAATACACTTTGCAAGAGGACGATAAATAATCATATCCATTGGAGAACAAGATTTGAAAAGACATTTAAAGTTCAAAGACAAAGCTTAACTTAAGTTCCATACGCCGAATAAGTTCAAGATGGAGAAAATATTTAAACGAGTTCAAGTTCATCAGTAAGCAGACTAACCAAAATGAAAGATCATAGTCAATACTTACCTGAAAGTCTATAGGCCAAATCAATTAAGATGGAAAATATTTTCGGACGATTTCACGACACATCATTCCACGATGTGAAAATTGGCTTTCTAAGCGATTCGCTCGCGAAAGCAGACTCTTTACTTTTAGACTCTTCCATTAAAACGCGTTTCTCACGCTGGAAAGAATTAGAATTTCCGGTTCACATGGCTCACCCCACCCAGACAAGATTCAAATTCTCCACCCCGAGCACAGACGGCAGACAAATACCCGTGGGTTATCTATCAAACCTATCAACTCCGCCATCCCCATGCTTTTTGAGCTGAAACTTCACTGATGGCAGAATTATCAGATAGAGACGGTAATATGGATCCTTTCAGCGGATGAATCACGCTACAAATAGGTTCAAGGCTTAGTCGGCTAAAGTTTGTGCGGGTCGTTTTGTAGTGGCGAGCTTGAGGTCGAACGGGAGACTTCACAAATTCTCTTGCTGAAGAAAACGAGTAGAATTTCTCCAACCTAAATTCCTGCATAAAGTTTTTTTCCACAGGCGTAACACCAAAACGATATGGCGCAAAAGCATATCCTTGATTAACTTCGGGCAGGGGTGAGTTATAAGGTGGAATGAAATACAAATCTGGTTTCTCTGCAGCATTGAGTCCATCAAAATTTGCCAGAGTGAAAGTATCCAATATTGTGGGATAAAGAATCCCGCTATTACAATCACTACTAGTCACAGGAGCATTGCACGCGGGCTCATCAAAACTGGCGTTTATTGACTTGCTGGGAGCAGGAGCGATATGTTTGTATCTCGTTTGTTTTCTGTCCAGTTGTTGTCCGCGATTGGAAGTATTCGACACATGAGACCTTGAATATGTCTCAACGATCACAGGGTAAGGTTTCTCGACACAAGATGTTGTCACCGCAGTGGCGCCCCCCCGACATTCAACCGTAACTGTCGGTGACTGTCGGTGAACGTCGGTAACTTTCGGTGTCTGATTTATTGGGTCGGCTATGATAGTACTCCCGCTACTCTTGATGACTGCAAAAGTAGACACTGTTGCCTGGGATGTTGACGCACGTCCATTGTACTGAGACGACATTGAGACGACACAGGGCCCTACAGTCTTTTGTTCAACAGTCTGAGGGGTCAGAGAAATTGAGGAGGTACTATTTGATCCTTCAGAAAGCTGACGAATGGAAGAATCAGTCGATGTTTCTTCTGTTTCCTTACGCAAAGTAGAACCGCTACTTTCTGAACTCACCACTTCGTCTGCTTCTAGTGAAGCATTGATAACTGTTTGGCTATTTATAATTTCGGTTAAATCTCGGTTGCCCAGCGTATTCATCCCGGCTTTTGAACACAACACAATCAATGCATCAAGAGAAGAGCCTGTAAGGTCCTCTGTCCTTGTAGAAGAACTGGTGACACCAGCCACTTGTTCGTCGGCTACACTGCTCGCCGACTGTGACGCATTCTGACCAATCACAAACAAAACTCCTGATTTAGTCCTAACACTGGATGGCAACACAGCGTCCACGTAGGAATTGACTGTCTCTGGCTGATGTGAACCGCAACGTGCGATGGGTGTCCTTTCAATTTCTTCTGAGCACCTTGTAGATACAGATTGTATTGTATCATCGTCGCTGTGGGTGTTACTCGGTTGTGATAACTTAACACTCTCTTCGTTTAAGTTCTGTATATCCACTGCTTCGCCCTCGTTTGTTTCTTCTTCGTTCTTTGAAGCAGAACAGGTGTTTAGTGAAGACAGATCTTCCCTTCTTTGAAGCCTTCTAGGCACATACTTTTTCCTCCTACTCACTCTTGTTTTAGTTTCATCGCTAAAGGACTCTTTGGCGTAATCGGCATTTTGCAATCGAGGACCATGGCTGGCTCTCTGGCTTCTTTCAATGGAGTTTTCAAATTCATATCTCGCTAACATCTGGTGGTCAAATCCCCACATCCATTCACGGGATTCTTCGCACACAAGATTCGACTCGTTGTCACTAGTTTCACTTTGGGTTTGATTTTGAGTGACTGGTGACACATTGGATAGTATTTCTTCCTGGCTATTTATTCCTGCTTGTTCTTGGCTATTCAACTCGGCTCGAGTTGAGCTGTTTACGTTTGGTAGAGCTTTGCTGATTCCTGTTATATAACAGAACGAAAAAAATTAAGGGAGGGCTACAACACTATGCCCTACTTGTGCTATAGGATCAGTTTACTCTGTATTATTTGAGATTTGAATTTGTTTAGATATTATGAGAGTCCCGCAGTAAAAGCAAAGCAAAGAAAAAATATCCCTTATCCGGAAAATTCATGCAATACGTTAGGTAAAGGAGATTCTGAGCAACTTTAACTTTTGTGTAAATTCAAGCAGCATGTGAGCACCATCAACAATCTTTTTTCGAAGTATGTAGCTTTGGAAACGTGTCAGGTTTTAAGAAAAAACCATAGGCTTCACTGTATCTATTTTAGATCGAATTGTTAGCGTCTAAAGCAGATAATCACTATCCTAAACATACGTAATTATGGTGACAGTGACCACTCGTTACATGAAAAAGTTAGTCACAACATTTTCAACGAAGTTTTAAACCATCGTTCATACCTTGCTGACTGGGTGTGAAAAAGTTTATCCCTAGAGCTTTTTTCTCGTTAGGGATGAAGCTTTCTTCAAGCGAAGATTCTTCAGGATGTTCGTTTGAAGATGACTGGTTACTTTCTTTATCTAACTCGTCTCCGTTGACAATAAAATCCTGGACACTTGAACTACTGGACGGTGGACCATCATCCGAGGTTCTCTCGTCCCCACACGTAACCTGACTTTCCATGCGGCGTCTATTGTCACGCGGACAAATTTAGGTAAGGGAACATGGCATAGTAGTAAAAAGCGGGGAAAATAAGTAGGACAGCATGTCCAAGCCTAACCAGGCCTCAAAGGGTGATTCAGTTTAAGTAACCCTGTGGCTAAAAGGATAACATTCCATGGCCCCTGACTACTTCAATGGTTTAGCAGCCTCCTCTTACCAAAATACTCCTTACATTACAATGTCACTTCCTCTTTTATCTCCACAAAACGGAAGAACCCCTTTGTCGTCTGAGAATAGGAATTGCAAAACCGGAATGCTGCGCAACATATGAGACCAAACTCACCTTTTAGCTTGACCGTGTAATCCGTCTCTTCTGTAAGCCGAGGCAAATGGATTGGCGTCTATTTTGAGTTCGGTGATCTTAAAAACGAAAGAAGGAAAAAGTCAATTAAATGACTCGACAAATGACATTTGCAACATGACATTACAGATGTGCTGCCTAAAAAACAAGTAACCGTAACTCGTGGCGGGAATATTTCGCAAAAATTATTCCTCCCGTGTAAAATGGGGATCATTTGGGAAAATCTTCGCCTCTGTGAAATAGATTTGCTGCCACGATCAGTGGTATGAATTCAGACCATGTCACACGAAACGACTTGTCCACTTGTCTTGTCGCTGTGACTTCTGTGGTGAAACAGGTTAAAACAGGCTGTGTAACCTGTTTCTTCTGTCAATGAAACCTTCCAAGTTTGACAAGCCAAGTAAATTCTATTAAGCATCCTTTATCTTTAGTTTAAGTTAGTGCCTTGGTTAGGGTTGCAGCAAACTCATGTTACTCTCCGTAATACCAGCCCGACTTCAATTAGAAGGATTCTTATCGTATTTTAGGCACTATTCCTTTACCTCGACATGGAAGCTAAGGTACCTCTCCTAAAGAATGTATTATGAATATACGTGGAGTACAAGTAAAAAGGGGTAAGGACAGACCGAGGATTCGTAGGAAAATCTTTGAATCAAAATTAACCTCAAATGAAATGTCAACCGACCCAACATTGTAAGATAGAAGTGTGAACTTACATTCTTGTTTCTGTACTGAGACACAGCCATAAACTCCATCTCAGAGAAGTAGAACTCTTTTCTCAATTTATAATCAAAGTAAATTCCATTGGGACTTTCTAATACGTGAATACGGGGCGTGTATCGCCTCATCGTGCTAAGAAGAATCGCCTGTTAAAAGGACAAAAACATCACTCAGGCCACTGGGGAGGAAATGAAAGGAATGAGAAGCACAATAAAGGCGTTAGCTGGAGCGTTTTAAGTATCCCGAAGTAGTTTGTGGTCCCATCTTTAGTTCTTATTTTGTAGTCCTCTTTAATTAGACATCTGTATGGTAAATTTTCTCTCTAGAAATACCATTTCTCTTCCTTTAGATAGTCCTTTCCATGTTATCCGCTCCTACATCACTTTCACTTCACTTCTAGGTTGTCCTTTATGCGGAGCTTTCGCAAAACAAACTCCACTTCGAAAGAATATCTTTTCATAACCTCAGGGGAATTGGCGTATCCCAAGTTAGGAGCTATCCTCACTGTTCCCTGATTTATTTTAGTCAGGCTTAATACAGGGAGCCAATGAAAACACCTCACTGACACCAAGCGCAGAAGTGACTGTGATCAAGTGACCTATGTCCCAGAACCAGTCACGCATTACAATGCAATTGGTTTGGAAAACTCGCAGATTGCTTGTTTTACTTTGAGTTCTCATTCTCTCCCCACTCTAAAAAGGCCTTACCTGTGGTGATTTTTCCGCCGTTTTAAAACTGTTCGTGAGCTTCAGTGTTTTAAAGGTGAGCCCGTTCATCATGAGAGTGGCTCCATTCCAAGGCGTTTCTGGATGAACAAACACTTTGGCATAGCCTTCCTCAGCCGGTAACTCACGGCAGTAAGGTACCCAGGTATTAGTTCTCGTGTCAAAGGAATATCTGTACTCATCCATCAATACAAAGTCTATCATAACTGTATAAAATTGACGCGGAGTAAGGTCCTCGAACTTCAGTGAGATAATTGGGCACATTCTCCTTCAAAGAGATTTAAGGCAAAGCAGAGAGAAAAAAAATCATCATCTTACATACCAACCTGTGATTTTCATACACACCGAGAAGAGACAAGCTCAAGGCGCTAGGGAAAATCGAAACTAATCAATCAGTTGAACCAAATTAAAATTGTTTATGCCGTATTTTTCGAGCTTCTTCCCATTTCCCACCAGAATTTCAGGTACATGATACTTGAAGCTTCGGGTTTGTCAGACGTCTTGAAAACGTGAATATCAAGTTGCCACGTGATCGCATGAGATTCACTGAATCTTACTAGGGATCTTGTCCACCAGTACAGAAATCGTCTCAAACCATTTCATTGACTTTGCGATAAGGAGGGTAGATTGGAAAATATGGAATGCCGGAATTCGGAACCGGAACCGGAATACTTGGAATACCCGGAACTCCCGGAATGACCGAAAAATAATGAATTTTAAAAAAATGAAAGTAAATTAATAACTAAATAAGAATATTTATGATTAAAATTGATGGTAAATTTACAACTTAATTAAATACTTTAATGATTTAAATAATTTAATAGTATATATTCAAGGTATTTATAATAGACGCGAAAAGGTGTCGAGTAACTGACGATCCGTCGCAATTTTAACTGTAGACGGCTGGTCTTAATGGTAGCTGCTTTGATAGCTCCCAATGTGTGGTTAATAATTATTTTAGGTAGAATAATAGTTCGGAGATTTTTAAACTAATTGGAAATATTGCATTTGTTTAATCTTCTGCAATGGTTCTGGCTGGAAAAGCGTGCGGGCCTAATGGTTATGGCGCCCTGGCTAGACACCCTATAGGTGTGTAAATGGGTGGAGGCGAATTTAAAACGGGGAGTAACCATGTGATGGACTAGCATCCCATCCAGGGGGAAGGGAAAGTAGAAATATTTCATCGCTTAGGCTGTATGAGTACTGGCCTAGCTGACGCAGACCTTTTTTAATTCTAGTACATGCATTTCCATGAACAGTGCCGGTAAGTGTTTTTTTTTTAATAAAGTAAGTTGTGAATTTACCATTAATTTTTAATCATCAATGTTCTTATTTATTTATCTATCTATTTATATACTTTTATTTATTTATTTATTTTTAAATTTGTTATTTTTAGGTCATTCCGGGAATTCCGGGTATTCCCAGTATTCCGGTTCCTGTTCCGAATTCTAGCATTCCATATTTTCCAAACTACCCGATAAGGAGCTGTGTCTGCACTAGAAGGTGTGAGCTGCTAATTACAGATTAGCTAAGCTCCCGAAGTAAAACATTCGTTTTCCTGTATAATTTCTAGCTTAAATTAATGTTATGATAAATCATCGTTTAGCGGAGTCGTTTGGTGGTCTTTAACATACGAATTATATATAAATTATGTACTAGAGTCTCTTAGCATGTAACAATAGCAACTTCCTTAGATTTCTTCTCGTTATAATGATTTCTCTAACATTGAGTCTGTGGTCTTGTCGTCGCCTGTTATAATTGCTGTGCAGTGTGGTATAACAGTGATACTCAACCTTTAACAAATTTCTCCTTTTTTTTTTTTTTTTTTCAGTTGTGTGTCATAATTTGTGTGTTGTGTAAAAGTGGCGCGGTGTCTGGTTTTTATTTTTCATCGCTGACATCACCTCGACAAACCAGACCAGACCTGCGTCTGTTCTCTCCCTATCACCAGGGTATCAGCGGTGGTGCGAAACCTTGAAGTGATAAGGGCATCTTGTGATAATTAAAACACTTCATGCCCAAAACATGAAATAACCCCATGTCAACTTTTCGAGGGTCATCCTCTCAGTGTTTAGTGTAATAGGGAAGCGTTGATGCCAATAAAATCATTAAAGCGGCGAATGAAATCATTTCAGTGTTGCCTGCATTATGTAAGCTCTGTGGAGATATCCTGTCAAATTTCCCCGACGTGTAATTATTGGCGTGGTGGAACATTGCACCTATGAAATAGTTTGTCACGTACGCACTAAAATACGTCCAGGGTTAAAACTGTTATAAAGAACTTTACTGATATACAAAAGCAAGTGAAATACACAGAACTGCGATCAGATGATGCTGATTGATCGAAAATGGTCTCTAAGATATTTGTACAAACTTCAATTACGGAGAAATACAGAGTCTTATTCATAGACAGTTCCAGTCAGTTCTGAAATGCAGAAGCAATTTTATCCATCTGGTATACTTTCCTTGGGCGTTTGAGACCAAGAGGGTACACCCGTACATATTAAGATAAACGTACCAAAATGACGAATTTCTGAGGTTGACTCTGGAATCTGGTGTACAAAAGCTTAAAACTGACAGGCGGGATTAATTTTCGCATCAGCAGGGAGATTTACAGACTGCGAATAAGCTCCTTGAAAAGGCTTTTTCTGAGTCGAAATGGTCGACAGAAGAAAGCTTTTGTTAATCTAAAAAAACCCTCGTCTCAGATCAAGAGAGTTTACTCACAACTCAGACTAGAATAAAATTCTAACCATACCTGCCGGACTTTGTGATCATCATCTCTGTCTGATGCTGTCTGAATCTCTGCCACAACTCCTTGTTTTGCAAAAGAACTTTCATTGCTTCTGGTAATAAACCCTAGTTTGATACTAACAAGAGGGAAAATTATCTCCGTGTTCTTCTCAATGCTGGTTTCACTGTCACATAAAAAGACAAACCGAAGTAGCCGAGAATAGACAAACTTAATCAGATGTGATGTGAAAATCACATGCGAAAGAGTGTGCTGGTATTAAATAACGCAGCTCGCTTTCGAAAACAATAGAGAGGTGAGATGTTTTCCTGACAGCACCGGAAAAGTCAATCATTACTTTAACATCTGTTCAACATCTGTTTTCTATTTCGATCTTGACAAGTACGCCAGCATGCTGGCCAATGGCCTTCATCGATGAATGGTCTTGAGGATGTTGGATAAAAAAATAAAGCGGGAAAGGAACACCCTGGGGAGAACACGTCACGATATTCTACAATAGAAGTACAATCGAACCTCGATTAACGGCAACTTCTCCATTTTGGTAATTTAATCACAACAGCTACTTTTTTTAATTCCGGTGGTCAGTTCTCATTTCTTTTTTTTTTTTTTTTTCGTATTTTAACTTGAAACGGAAACAGTCAGTACAGTGCGTTCCAATTGCCAAAAGTAATCTTCCCATGATAATCTTTTAACGATGATTGATGAAGCAATTCTTTCAAGTAGACCGGCTTCACTGACAGCTTTTTTTCATTACAGAGATCACATTAGGTTTTGTAAGTCACCCTCTACAAGGTGGATGAACCACTGCTTCTCTCTCTGGTTGTTTCGTTAATGTTTTTTTTTTTCCCCGAACTTGAAGCTCTTGTTTCTTGTTACTGATACAGTTTGATCACATTATGTTTTCTCTGTTACACGAGAAGCATTATTGAAACATGAAATGTGGTACTCTTTAAATAATATAGGTGCAAGATTGGTGTGATACTCGGCCCCATTCTCCCTATAATGTCCAGCTCTGTGCATTGGCCATTCCCTTACGTCGTCATGTCGGATGTAGTGGAACGCTTCAACAATGATAAAAGTTATCAGTGTTTTCGGTTAAATTGGAAGGCTCGTCATTTAAAAAAATGGCCTCCTAATGGACAAAACGACGCATCGCAAAATACTCATCAATACAGGAAAACAAAGTAATTGCAACCTTAGGTTTTAGGAAAAGTTCTAACGAGAGCTGGCGAGAACTTTTCCATTATAATCCTTTTGCGAGAGATCGCTCAGTCTAAAAAAGGATGATAGAATAGCATATATCTAATAAAAGTACACTTACATTGATTTTCGTCAAACTTCTCTATGCAATATGCCTGTGTATCTATAAATCTATCTTATCTTTTTGGATGTATATATTGTTTTGAATGTCCAAATCCATAGTCCTTACATGACTGTTTCGTACAACAATGAACTTTCTCCTTCATTTTCCTTGGTATTATTCCCATCTAAAATCTCTTCTCTTGCCTGCAGTCGCCGACTAAGAAACCAACACAGAAGAAAACTTATAGCAGTAATGAGTTTGCAGCCAATCAACACGGCGAGCAGAACGTGGGCCAGCCCATCATGGTCGTACTCAAGGCAAAACCCCTGGTCACCGCACCTTAAAGTAGAACCGTTTGAAAACTAACTCAGTATTCGCCGGTATTGAACTTCAGATCCCTTCTACACAACAGGCGACTGGCCTTTTAGGGAATTATATGCGCTGCTAATCATGGCGTGATGTACCGGGGTTGCAAAAACGTTCCGGCAATGACTGGGGTTCCCGCAAGTAACGGTTAAAAGTAAAAAGGGGCATTGTTCGTATGCATAGACACCGCAAGGGCAGAAGAGTTTAGTCTTAGGGAAGAGGACCTAAGATTCTCCCAAGTTCAGAATAAATTTTCGGCCATCTGAATTACAATTTTAGGCCTTCAAAAACCTCCTCAATAGAGAATTAACGAGTACTATTTTGCCAACATTACCTAGGGGGACTCGCAACCAATGTGGACACTTGTACCTGTGGTTCAGCCACAACCTGGCCAGTGCTTTTTCGAAACAGCCGTGGGATACTGGTACTCAGATCAGAGTAGACAGGGAAACGACTCAAAAAAAGCTATCGGAAAATTACCATGCAAACCGCTAAATACAAATTCTCTTGAACCCCTTTATAGAAAAAAGGGCGTAAACCTCCGCAGTTACAGGGCAGTGAATTCAGTGGGCGCAAAGCATACGAAAATTTACACGGCTAAAATGTATATAAAGTAGCCATTTTTTACCAGCCCCATGATGTTACATAAGTGCACTCTAGAATGAGTACCTTGAGCTCCAAAGTATACATGTCTTGTCCAAGAGGGTTCCGAATATAAGAGGCGCTGGGACGGCCCCAAGGATTCTCAAAAGGCCATTCTGGAGTCCTAAAGCGTAAGATTGCTGACCAGCTGGTACACTCCTGAAATAAAACCATGTATGTCCTACTTTAACTACTGAGATCACAATGTCACCAGGTTTTACACAGGACGCACCTGACTATAACAATATACATTGCGTATCATACAAGAATCTGGTGTACAGGATAACCAAGCCTCTTGGTTAAGAGGTCTAAGCCGTGCACAATAGGTCAAGGGCTATATTACTCTTAAAAATTCTCCTTGAACATTTTTTTCATTCTCGTAACGGGTTAGGTTCAGATTGTTTCCATAATACACTTTATTACACGACTCGGGCAGTCAGAGGGCCAATAACTAAAATCAACCAATCAAAATGCTCTATTGCCGGTCAATATTCTCTCAGTATTGGACCGGGCACTGTCCCGAATGGTCCCGAATGATACCGCACTTGTATCCCTTTGAACTTCAGTCGTATAATAAATCTCTCATTAACCAAGCTTGCTCGGGACCGTACTGGAAGAATATCGGCCCTCGGTCCGTACTGTCAAGACCTCGGGCCGATATTCTCCCAGCACGGCCCTCGCGCTTGGTCAATAAGATATAGTATGTGATGATAAATACTGAAGTTCGAATTACAATCACTTCCCCAATGGAATCTCTCTCTTCCTCCCTGCCTCATACAATTTCTCCCCTCTACTTCGCTGTTGGAAAACAACTCACAAAAATTTCTCGTAACTAATTTACAAAGTAATTTGTAACAACTAAAGGGGTAAATTAAAAATCAGATCTCGGGAGTTGAAGGGTTAGAGTAGAATACAATCAAACCTTAATGTGACGATGAACGCCGGAACGTTATTTGTAAACGTAAGAAGCGAGACCAAGGTCAAAAATACGATGAACAATATCAACTTAGGCTTGCAGTCAGCGTCACAGTTGCCTTTCTTCAAGTTTCCAGATTTAGCGACGCAGGCGCAGTCAGAGTAAAGAATTGGGCCCTTAAATAAAGTATGATGATAAAAACAGAACAGCTTCATTAGATCATCGATATATTTCACAAAAATACTACCTATGTGATTCAGCTGCCAATTTTAAATGCTGAATCTTATATTAACATAGCACCGTACACTGTATGTTTTACATAGGTGACGTACATATAGCACAGTAATGAGTTTCTTCTAAGCAAAATGAAAAAAAAAACACAGTTAGTAGCGAAGCTTATCACAAATAAATATAGTGACGTGAGGAAACATTTCAGGGTACGCTATACGCCATATACCGTACCTTGCTCGTTGTATTCGCTTTTCTGCAGCCTGCGTGGCACGGTGAAAAATAGTACAGCGGTCCATCACAAACAGGAGAATAGCTCACTCCAGTGCAGTTACAGGCCTGGTTACATGGTGCTGAGAGCTGATAAGGATCAGAGCTGTAAGGATCAAAGATTTGTCATTTACAATTCAAAACAGTTGATAGAATTCAGTTAAAGGGCAAAAATTGCCAAACGAATCGTGCTTCTCGAAAATGAGATGATAGATAAGTCAGCTTAGTGTTGCGTGTTTTCCATTACCAGCTTTCCGTCACATCTTTTGCTTAGATTTTTCTTTCTTTTCACGGGTCAGTAAAAGTTACTTTTGTACTACTATCATATAAAAAAATCTTTGTTTTCTTTCTGTTTTCACCTGTTAGGGTATGGGGTATTAACACCCGCTATGCTTGGAGTGTCACATTTCAGAAACAGCATAGTGCTACAAGCGAGTCCAAACAAACTAACAATGAAACACATTCTGGCGCCACCGATCAAGTTTAGTTTCAGACTTTTGTACTACTATCACATAAAAAATCTTTGTTTTCTTTCTGTTTTCACCTGTTAGGGTATGGGGTATTAACACCCGCTATGCTTGGAGTGTCACATTTCGGAAACAGCATAGTGCTACAAGCGAGTCCAAACAAACTAACAATGAAACACATTCTGGCGCCACCGATCAAGTTTAGTTTCAGACGTTTGTTAATGTATGCCCCTGCAACAAGAAATGCGTTGGCAGTTAGCGATATGATTCGCGATTTACCAAACCTTCAGTCAAGATAAATGATTCCTGGATATAACTTAAATAATCGTTTAAAAGCCTTGAACTTTGTATAAAAAAAAACCCATGTCAGCGAAGCTTCGCTATCTGGCGGCACCTGCCAAAACAAACGAAAAGGTCATGATACGGGCTTAGATTTGATATTCAGGATAGAACGACGGTGGTATATAACTTTAGTGGCAAGCATTCAGTTAGAACGCCGGTGACATGCAGTTGCAAAAGCAGTGACGCAGTCGAGGAATAGCTGGCCCTTGTCTGCTTGTTCTTTCACTTGCCTATGCCTATCTGAATCACTTGCGCTTAGAATACAGTTCAGGTACTTTTGCTACGTCGCGCCAAGATCCCGCACGAGTTTGGCGAGATTCCCACCGGGATCTTTCCAAGATTCCTGTCGAGATCTCTCATGTGGTAGAGATCTCTCATTTAGTAGAGATCCCGCAGGTCTTTTGTGATTGATTACCAGTTCTAGACACGACTCACCCAATAAGTTTCCAACTAGTGCAGATGGTACAACCGTCAAACCGTAAATTAACGCGGATCTCTCTGGCATCTGGTAAAACTGAACTTCAATCACTTTTGGCATGAACATTGCTGAAACTGTGATGGCGAATTCCTCTAAACAGCCGCCCACAGTGATGAAGACGAACGGGAGACTTGAAAATAACAGTTTTGTGGCTTTAGGAATATCTCTCAAGCTCGAATATCCCTTTTCATCCTATGACATAAAGTAATTATTGCCTTCACAATGTTCTTTAACTGAAAAGGAAACTTGAAATCATAACAAACATTTGGATCTTTAATGAAGAAAGGCCGAAGAATTCATTCATACGATACGGCAATCCAGGTATCTGCTCTAAAGAACTGAGACTTCTTTCTAAAAAAAAACCTGACTTTCTGCACTCTCTTCTTTAGCGTTGAAATTTTTATAAATTTTCTTGTGATTCCTTTTCTCGTGTTCTGTGATTGACATTATCTAAGTGAAACGTTCGAGGCATAAGGGAATTATCAAAAGAGAGCGTTATAAGGAGTGTTTTTGAGACAAGAACGGCAGCCAAAACTATAGGACTAAATTTCCTGGAGTCTCTTCTTCATTTGTAGTCTCAAAAGGGTCTCTATGGGTATTTATGGCCACTTATCTGTTCATAATGACCCAACGAGGTTCCATTTCACATATTCGATTTGCAATCAAAACCAAGACAGACTAACTGGCTCCTACTCCTGTATTACTACCTGTTCAGTGGAAGTATCATAAGAATTTACTTACCTTGTGGATCGTCGTTTTTGCTTGAGACACTTCTGATTCTCGTCGTTTCTTTGTCATCGGAAACTCCTTTGGGATTCCCATCATCCAGATGCTCCAGAACACGCAGATCGCACCAAATATGGCAAAGCCTATCCACCAGTTTCCCACCCAACGTTTATCCTGTATGGTCAGTGAGGTCTGGACACCAGGTTCAACAAACATCAAAAGAAACCTGGAGATCAATACGAATCCCACAGCAGCGCCTGAGAAAATAACAAAAAGTATTATTCAAACGAAAATAAGTCTTTATAGTTTTGCCCGTGTAAGAGTGACACCAGGTTCAACGAACATTAAAAGAAACCTGGAGATCAATATGAATCCCACAGCAACGCCTAAGAAACAAAGGAATAACTATTCAAGATAAGATGAAAATTTTAGTTCGGCCTTTGTAAGAGTGATGTTTATCATCAGTTACCATGGTTACTTACCAAGAATCCCACAAGCCACAAATATGCCAACGTACATTGGCGTCACCTTAGCTTTGACATTTTCATACATGTATGGGATTCCCAACGTGTACATCGGAGTGCAACCTGCTCCAGCTACAACCATTCCCAGGACGAAAAGCGCGTAGTAAAGAGTGTTTCCACCTGTGGTTTCTTCTTTACACTGGTTCGTTCCAAGTTGATTGGTGTGATTTGCCCAGCAAAGTCCCGTGTCAATGACGCGGCTTATGTCACTAATACTCACGTTGGATTCTATGACGGTGGCTGGTGCGTTAAAAACAAAAGACGATGTAAAGTGGAAATGTCAAGTTAGTTTGGATTCCTGCCAAAATTTGTCTTTCAGTTCTGGCCACAGCTCGGAATTCTCAGTGGAAAGAGAACATAACCTCACATTCTCTTGTCCGAGGAGCATAGTTTGTCGCTCAAGAACAGAAGTAAGTCATAAAGAAGTCTTACGAGAAGTGATCATTCAAGGGTTGTTGGAAAGTGGATCGCATAGGACGGTACAGGTCCTTTTTAATAGCAGTACTTTGTATCATATGGGAAAACCACAAAGAAGCTGAAAGGGGTCGTGAGAAAAAAGAGCAAAGAATAACTGAGGAAATGGCCCATCTGAGTGCACCTACCTGTGGCTTCGTATGGAGGCGAAAGAAAATGAGGCAGCATGAAGATAAAGAATCCAACTCCCATTGCAAACAAACCCCAGCCACAAAACAGCGGCTTCTTTCGCGAGCCACCGATATAGCTGATCAGCGGAGTTAGGATCGTAGCTGCTATCTCATAACTGCTCATCACCATGCCCATCATGTAACTAGCGCGAAAAGACAGAATACTTCACAACAAAGAAAAGTAACAGAATGAGCAGATGAGAACTCAAAATTACATAGGAATCTGTACACTTAGTTGAAATTCAACAATTACGCTCTTAAAACGAGTGTCACGGTCTCCAGCCGTCCAATTTGGCGAACCCTCCATAATAATAACAACAACAACAATAATAATAAATCGTCGCTTGAGATGGAACCATGTAGTGAAACATGATGATTGCCCTGCAGGAAGTTTCCTACACAATAAATGGTATTTTTCAAATCCACTGTGTTTATCAATTCGGTGGAAACTTCTCTTTAAGTATCCCAACGTAACTGAAGAAAGTTGGTGATTTATTTATTCGTTCACTGAGATACGCGTTTACAGCTATCAAGGGAATGTGTAGCAGCTAGAAGAGAGAATCAACAGTCGGATTAAGGGTCAACCTCATAAAAATCAAATCTCGAAGTAATTGCTTGCTAAAGAAGACAGGCTCCGAACAAATTGCAGATGATGAAATTGAAAATCTTAGGCTTAATGTTTGAAGATAGATAAACAACGACGCTGAACTCCAGCTAACAAGATACGAGCCCGATTCTAGGGTTTTCATAATGCAATACTGCACTAGCGCTCAGAAAGAGCTAACAAGGTCGCGCGGGTCACGCTAATTTGAAGTAATAGATGCATGAGTATGGTCTCGAATATAGAATAAGGTTTTATACTATCTTAGTAGAATATCAACGCTCATTTTTCAATACGATTGAAATGAAATTGCAGTAGGTGAGGTAAGTGTAATTTGGTCTGGTATTGTGTTAAATGCTCAAAGTCGAGCTATAGTTTTTTTCACATGCGTGAAAAAAACTATGTTTTTTCGAGCAAGCCTACACAGTTTTCAACAAGTATTTTGTTGATTAAAAGCGGCATCGTTTGTCACATTTGACTCTTTTGTCATTGTGTTGACCTGTATCGAAATGCGAACTATACAGAGAAACATGTGACTCATGTTAATACCCGCTAACACAGGTGCGGTTACATAACACTTGATGTGACTCATGCATGTGACCCATGGATACAATCTACACTCAGGCACTCTTAGAGATGGATGATCTCGCTATGGCTTTTATTAACCGTCTCGATAAACTTATTACGTACAGATATTCTTAGTTAAATGCTTGATGTTATTGATTTGTATCCTGACCACTCTTGTAATTTAGCTGTAAGCTACAAAAAGAGTAATTAAACTGATTATTATGCTAATGTCCCCTAACATAGGTGCAGTTACATAATTGGTAACTGCAAAAAGAGTAGAGGCGTTTCACATCTGGCCTTTTCGTGTTTCGATGAAATGAAACTTAATTACTCGAACAAAGCATTTTTTGAACGTTTAAAGGTCATATAACTTAATCGATGAAAACATGATTTAATCCCTATTTACACGAAGACTACATGTCATGTAGGAAATTATCCATCGATTTTGTTGTTGTCCACTTCCGCTTAATGAAGGTGTCTGCTAGTGAAAGTTCATTCAGCAATAAATTTAGAGGAATCATTTCGGACTTGAGCCATTGTCCGTTGTATGCAGTGAGTTTACCTCATACAAGTTGCATTGAAATCACCGAATTTTTAAAACAATCACACTGACCTGGAGAAACCAAACCGCTTCTCGATCGTGCTGATCGAACCCGGGTAGACGCCATTAACGAGGATACTCTGGGTGAAGAAATACTGACTCAAGGTGAACAGAAACCATTTTGGAGTGTTAAGAAACTGTAGCCATGATGGACGAAATTCAAGCCAGCCATAGCGATACCTAGATTGTTCGTCTTCTTCTACCGGCATTGCTATGCCGCAAGTTGTAATCTAAACTACCTTAAACACTGTAGAAAGACTTTCGATAAGACGTCCTTTTGAACGTCCTTTTAGGAGGGGTTTCTGATAATCCTCCGATAATGTGTTAGTTGTTTATCGGTCAATGGAGTCTGAGTTCGAAGGTAGTCTGATTTGAGGCTATGTAAGCGCTGGAGCATGACCGAAGTACACCAGCCAAAGCCGGTAACTCGACCATGGAAAATTATGTGTATTTAGAAGCCCGCTCATTTCTAGGATCAAAGGAAATCGGAGATCACAGTAGTTCCCGATTGCCCCATCATAAGTAACGAAATCACGATCGATAGTCTGACTCGGTCTTAGCCAGTAACACAGAATCGCCTGTCTGCATAGCAAAACCTTGAAGTTGTCTTTTGATTCACTTCTAACATACTTGGACTAAAAGGATCTGGGTATTTGTAACGATATCTCTCTCCTCTAGCGCGTGCGTCACCCTTTCGCGCTCGCCTAGCGGCTTTCGCTCGCCCGAAAAACGCGAAAAAAATGCGGCTAATCTGCGGCTCAGCAAGTCACGCCTCCCAGGGATAACGACTACGATCATAACTTTGACTGACACATTTTATAAAAACATACGAAAAGTCATAACAGTTCAGATTACTCTGACGGAGAAGAGCAAATAGGGAATGAGGTGCCAGTAACCGATCCTTGTGTTTGCGCAAAGATTCTTGAGATCGCCACGGGGAAGACATCGCGGCCCGCTAGAAAGAAGTGTATGGCGAGACAGTTTCCACGTCCAAAAAATCGATTTTGGAGAGAGTTCATCATTCTTTCATCGCTTTTTTTTCTTTAATCAGAAATTGATTCGGGTCACGTTGATATATGGGAATCGTAAGTTTTTGCTTGAACAATTACGAAATATGAAATGAAAACGAAGAACAAACTTTTCTTCATGCGCTAGGTTTATTGTGAAATTGACATCCTTATTGGTCTCGAAATTTGGAAATATTAAGTATGAATCGCCAAGAAATAACTCATTAAAGCCTTTAAGTTTTGTTTAATTGTGTTGAGTGTACCTCTAGCTATTTTCTTGGCTTGGTAATACAAAAGAGCGCTGAAACAGCTACCTCGAAACAGCACGAGATTGAAATGGTGTGCTTGAGCATTAAATATTATCGTGATACGTTTAAGTGATTTAACACCTACATTGTTCATTTGTTGTGATCTATGAGAACGAACCAGCGTCAATAATTGGCTCAAAACTGAGCCTTTTCTTCTGCCATGATGAGCAGGACCAACACTCAGGGTCTTAAAATAATTGAGAAGAATTTGCTACCTTTCTATAACATCAAGAAATGGTTAGATATTCTAGTCTTCTCGGATAGGGACGAATAAATAGAGGTTCCGTCTCCTGCAGGGTTGGGGTAGGAGACGCCCACACACGAGATTACTGTGTGATGGATGTCCTCCCGTGGGGTGGGATGGGTGGGATATTGGGCGCACTTAATTTGGAGCCTCGCTCTGTTGTGCGACCCTCACCACACTCTGGTGAAAGTGATTAAACAGGTACAAATAAGTCGCTTAAGGAGCGAAGCACAACTGAATTTATGTCTACAGTGAGTCATCCGGAGTTCCCGTGATCTTGCCTTTCCCGACAGATCCTCGAAGGAGCTCGAGGAGAAAAGTGGCAGCTTAAAAACGTTTGAAATTTGCTCAAACAAACTATCGCTTGACCCAGAGATTTCCTCATACTTTCTATCACTTACTCCATTGTTTCAAAGAGAAACAGCTCGGTTAAAAAACATTTTCATCACGCTGACAACGACTTCTCTCCCCTGAGGAGGTATACTTAATTTTCAGACGTCGTAAGTTGTTTAGTTAATGCGTCGACAATTATGACGACGGGCTCTACATACATAAATACAACTGATAAGACTTAGGTGAGTTATTTCCTTGCGATTTATGGCTAATTTTGTAATGCATTGAGACTATTCCGTGATGACGATTTCACGATTTTTTGTAGACCTTTGGCAAGGAGAGAAGTTTATCGATATATTTTATAACATATTTTGGGGTAATTCCAATCAAAACTTTCACCTACCTTGTATTAAAATTATCTTAATCTATCTATGATAAAACTGCGGCGAAAAAGCATCAATCTCTCTCAAAAATCGGTTTTTTCAACATCGAAACTGCCGATCGCCATGTATTTCTTTCTAGCGGGCTGCAATGTTTGCCCCGTAGCGATCCCAGATATCTCTGCGCAAACGCATTATTTATTTAGTTTACGATCCTGCTTTCCCAGGGCTGTAGTATTCCGTGATTATCAAGAGCCATGGCTCTTGGTGTTTATACATATTTCGTTACTATTGTGATCTCTAATTTCCATTGTACTCCACGGTCGAGTTGCTTACATATTCGGTGTCATCAAGTGTTTACACGGTCACAAAGCAGACCGTTCGTGTCCACCGTTCGTGACTGTGAGGTGACCGATACAACTCTCACCAACATTCTGAAAAGAACGTTCGGCTTAAAACTGCATCTTCGGAGCTTTGAGGGTTTCCTGAAGATTCTTCTCCAGTGTTACACAATCAACATGGCAGCAACTGAAGATAAACAGTTATCGTATGGATGGCTTAGATTTCGTCCGTCATTGCTACAGTTTCTCAACACTCCAAAATGGTTTCTGTTTTTCTTGAGCCAGTATTTTTTCACCCAAAGCATCATTGTTAATGGTGTCTACCCAGGCTCGATCAGCACGATTGAGAGGCGGTTTGGTTACTCCAGGTAAGTGTGACTGTATAACTGCATAACTTACTCCAGGCACTGAAGTGTGACTGTATAATTCGCATTAATTATACCGCAAAATGATGTTTTCTAAGAGTAGCACAGAAGATTCTGCTCATGCTTGCTTTCAATCAGCGGAACTATGATAAATATTGTTTCGGGTTAGCAGTCAGTTTCTTAAGAACTGCTGATTTGCGTCCGCGAGCAAATGAAACAGTTGATTTTCAACCACTATCCCCTCTGATCCGATGTTTTCTTCTTCGGCGGAGCGCATGGGCCATCTTTCACTGGTATGCTTTTAAGCCTCCTGAAAAAAAAAAACCGCATGATTCTAGGTTGATTAGGTCGACAGTTCCGTAGGGGTAAATCGTGGTTGTCTCTTTACACATCCATTCGTCAGAATGTCTCTCAAAGCTGCTCTTGTTCCATAGAAATTCTCTGTAATTAGTAACGCTCGATCTCCGCTTGATCATTTAAGCATTCGTCGCCTTTAAATTCTGAAGTCCGTTTCAACAACAGTCAGATGAATAAAATTTACCAACCTTCCGTTTTCCGACTTTGCTCTTTCAAAGTGATATGATGGAGCTGAGTTTTTTTCCTTAACTAATGGAATACCCTTCATACATCGTTTCCTTTAAAACAAGAGAGATTTGGCCAATATTTGGCCAATATTTGGCCAATATTTGGTCGAGAAGATGTCATAGGCCTAACCTGGTATAACCAATTTAGCAGCCATATCAGCATGTTTACAAAATTGTCCAGCAGCCTGATGTGCGCAAGTTGAAATAGCAAGCTGCATTAAATTATCTTTTAACCCTGACTTCAGTTTTGCTTTACTTCTCTCTGTTATTAGTCTAAAACGTTTGGCGCAACTTTTTTAACCAATTTAAAAAAAAAAACAAAACAGCAAACAAAAACAAGCCACGATTTAGTTTCTTGCGTTCTCTCGTACTTTAAAATATTTTTGTCTTTTTACTTTGAGTTCTCATTGCCAAAGTTTTCTTTCGTCCTAACTGGTGGTTGTTATTCCTTAGGTTTAGGTCCTGTGACACTCAATTGCAACTTGAAGTCGTCTGAAAGTATAGTTAAAGATGGAATAACTCAAAATAACGACTTAAAAGTAATTAACTATAATACTACTACTACTAATAATAATAATAATAATAACTTTTGTTTATATAGCGCTCATATCCTGAGCTCATGGCGCTTTACAACACTGTGTGGGGGACTTTTACCAGACTGCTAAGCAGTTCACAATCAATTAAAGGCGAATCTAACAGATGCCCCATCCCCCAATTCCCAGTAAACAGGCCAGACCACATCACAGTAATCTTGTGTGGGCTTGGACCCTCGACCTCCCGCACAACAGTCTGGAGCTCAACCAAGTGAGCTAACCGGGAGGCGGTTAGCTCATGCACTTAAAAACTAAAAGATGAGAAAATCTCGTAGTGTGTCTCTCTCTCAACCGAAATACTCCTGTTTTTGATTGTCGCAGCTATATGATTGGTATGATGACAAGTAGTTACGACATAGCAGCCATGATCATTACTCCTCTGATCAGCTACATCGGGGGCTCAAGGAAGAAACCGCTGTTTTGTGCCTGGGGTTTGTTTGCAATGGGGGTTGGATTCTTTATCTTCATGTTGCCTCATTTTGTTTCGCCTCCATACGACGCCACAGGTAAGTGAAAGAGTTTGACATTCACACAGTTCGCAACAAAATTTGACGAAAGTTGAACCTGTCTTGGTAGTTGCCCTCTCCCCTCCCTTGCAAAACCTTTTTGCTTCTTTGCTCTTTTCTTTTGTACAATACCCACCCTTTGTTTACGGCCTGCTCTTTCTCCTTTTATCTCAAGGGCTGTGCCTCCATCCCTGCCAACCAAGGATTCCACAGTGATTAGACCCATTCGTTTGCACGACATAGCCGGATTTTTTTTTCTGAATTTGACATGGATTTTTCTTTATTGTCGCATCAGCCATCATTACAAACTCTAACACGAGTATTACCGATATAAGAGTCACTGACGTCGGACTTTGCTGGGCAAATCGCACCGATCAACTTAGAAAGAACCAATGTAAGGAAGAAACCGCAGGTGGAAACACTCTCTACTACGCGCTTTTCGTGCTGGGAATGGTTGTAGCTGGAGCAGGTTGCACTCCGATGTACGCGTTGGGAATCCCATACATGGATGAAAATGTCAAAGCCAAGGTGACGCCAATGTACGTTGGCATATTTGTGGCCAGTGGAATTCTTGGTAAGTTACCATGATAATTGATGATAAACATCACTCTTACAATGGCCGAACTAAAAATATTTATCTTATCTTGAATAGTTATTCCTTTGTTTTTTAGGCGCTGCTGTGGGTTTCGTATTGATCTCCAGATTTCTTTTAATGTTCGTTGAGCCTGGTGTCCAGACCTCGCTGACCATACAGGATAAACGTTGGGTGGGGAACTGGTGGATAGGCTTTGCCATATTTGGTGCGATCTGCGTGTTCTGGAGCATTTGGATATTAGGATTCCCAAAGGAGTTTCCTCTTACAAAGAAACGAAGAGAATTAGATATATCTGCCACAAACACTGCGACCAGTGCGGTAGGTAAATTCTACAGATCTTTCCACTCGTGGTCATGCTGACACAAGAAGTCACGCATGCACAAGGACGCCCTTCAGCGCTAAATTTTTTTCTAGCGCTTGTCTTACCCGTGTTCTCTACAGAGTAAAAACCCTTTTAGCTTATCGTTCCAAGTCATATGTACTATGGGGGCACTCCGTCCGTCCTCTGCGTTGTGGAGAGTCTTGCTACCCCTTCCCTCCGCCGCCCCCCCCCCCTCCCATCCTTGTCCGCTCAACGGCCCCGTATGTGGAGGCTGCTTCGCACAATAACTTTGATATTTAAAATAAGTGCACGAAACTTGATGCAATTCTAGAGCAAAGAGAAAACGTCCTTAATAGGAACGGTTCCCCCTTTTACATCTGGTTGTCGAGGCGTCATTCATACCCCCGATATATATTTTTTTCAAGATTATTCTTACTCGTGCGATTATCTTCTTCAATCAAATTTCAGTTTTAGGTAGGTAGGTAAGACTTTATTTAACGAGGGTAACATGTGACAGTAATGAAACTGATAAACTAATGGCCCTCGAAAATTAAAATTCGGAAAAAAAAGGAATTGTAACAAACGTAACAATATTAGGAATAATTAAAATAAAATAATTAACCTATATACATCATAAAATATTTAAAAATATAAAAAAAATTACAGGAATAATTTGCTAAGAATTTGATTATCTAAAATTATTTTAAAAAGGGAACGCTTAAAACGTTTTACACTGGTACTCTGTTTGATGTCCACACTTAATTTGTTCCATTCTTTCGTGGCTCGCACAGCAAACGCTCGACCCCCTTCAGAACTTCTCTTAAAACGCGGGCACATTAAGTTTAAATTACAGAAACGGGTTTGTCTATTATGAGTGTCAGAGTTTCTGATAAGAATATTATTTATATATTCCGGGGTATTTCCATTAAGCCTTTTGTAGGTTAGAGCGCATCGATTGACGTATGATTCAGCATAAAAAGGAACCCACTTTAAGGTGTTAAATAAGCCGACAGAAGGTGCTGTTCTTTCGGCATCAAGGATAATTCTAGCCGCACGTTTTTGAAGACGCAGGACTTTCAAAAGATTTTCTTTACTGCAAGAAGTCCATGTCGTGCTACCGTAAAGCATTACAGGTTTAATGATCGTAGAGTAGTATATGTCACGTTGATTGCGTTTCAGATAAGGACATGTGACGAAGGAGTCCAATACGTTTCGCCAACTTTTTGCATAGCTCCTCAATTTGGCGATTAAATGAAAGATCCTGATCCAATGTTATCCCAAGTAGTTTGAAATCAGTAACATGTTCGATATTGCTTCCATTCAAGCTAACATCTATTGAGGTAGAGGCGAGAAGGTTCCGCAAACGTTTGTCTGTTACCAGCATGGACTTCGTTTTCTGAGAGTTAATGAACATTTTGTTTCGTGCTGACCATTCATCTAAACGTTTGAGATCTTGATTTAAAGCCTGTGTCAGATGAGGAACATTTTCCCAGCTAGAGCATTTTGATAAGGTTGTGTCGTCAGCATAAACGTCTAGTGTTGAATCACGTATACTTAAAGGCATGTCATTTACAAACAATAAGAAGAGAATGGGTCCTAAAATTGATCCTTGAGGTACATCCTTGTAGCAACTGCTTACTGGTAGAACAGCAGCCATTTATACGCACATATTGTTTTCTCTCAGTGAGATATGACCCAAACCACTTTAATGATATATCGTTTGATCCATAAATAGATAGCTTCTTAAGTAAAAGCTCGTGATTTATCACGTCGAAAGCCTTTCTAAAATCGACAAAAGCTGAGCCAGTTACCATATTATTATCCATATTAAAGAGCAGTTCATCAGTTAATTTAATCAGTGCCGTTTCCGTGGAGTGATTAGGACGAAAAGCTGACTGGAGGTTGTATAGCAAATCATAGCTGTGCAGGTGTTTGCGGAGAGATGTTGCAACGTGTCGTTCAAGGATCTTAGAAAGAACGGGTAATACAGAAATTGGTCGATAGTTGCTTGTGTCTTCACGAGAGCCACTTTTAAATAAGGGAGTAATTTGAGCGGTTTTCCATGACGAAGGGAAACATCCAGTGGAGATGGAAAGATTCATGAGGCGACAAAGGGGGTGGACCAGAACAGATGCCGCTAACTTAAGCACCTTCGCACTAAGGCCGTCACATCCAATTGCCTTACTTGAAGGGATCTTTTTAATGAGATCAAGCATTTGCGTCTCAGTAATAGGTGGTATTTCAAAGGATTGATTGCCTGACTTTGACTTTACAAATTCGTAGAGAGCCAGATCATCAAAAACTAAGTCTGCGACGTGCTGACTGTCAGGGGTAATCTGTGAAGCAATGTTGATAAAAGCGTCATTCATATTTTCAGCAATTTCTTGTTTATCTGTTACGACGCCATTCACCGTAATTAATTGTCTGATAGAAATTGGGTCATTCTTAACACCGCTTAAAGTCTTAAGCGCCCTCCAGATTCCTTTGGGGTTCCCTTTGTTCTTATCTATTGTTTCCTGGAAGAAACATCGTTTTGCATACTTTATCAAATTTGACGTTTTGCATTTTGCACGAGTGTACAAAGACCAGTCGATTGAAAGGTTTGTACAACGGGCTGTTTTCAGCAGATCATCTCGTTGACGTATCAAATCCATAATTTCATCATTCATCCAAGGGGGCTGGTTTTGCCTCTTTACTCGCCTGTTTTTCCAGGGCAAATGCTGATCGAGAACCTCATTGAGCATACTCTCAAGGGCATTCAAAATATCGTCAATGTCTTCAAATACGAATGCAGTGTCCCAAGGGATACGTTCCAGTGATTGAAGGAGCTCATCTAAATTCAAGTTCTTTGTTTCCCGATAGGAAATTGTCGTATGTTCTGACTCACAATCTCTTCTTTGTTTGGCGTATTTACGCTGAATAATTAAAGGAAGGTGGTCCGCAAGTCCAATATTTAGGACTGATGTTTTTACAATAAATGCTGGATGACTTGTGTAGCAATTTCCTGTTGTTGAGTATCTGATAGTTTGCGTTCCTTCTCAGGCTAGTAAAGAAGATAGTGACAATAATCATGAATCTATTCCAAAAGATGATATTGGATACTCCAGACTAAAAGATCTTCCTAAAGCTACAAAACTGGTATTTTCTAGTCTCCCGTTCCTTTTCGTAACTGTGGGGGCATGCCTGGAAAGTTTCGTTGTTGCAATTACCGGAGCGTTTCTTCCCAAAGTAATTGAGACACAGTTTTATCAGCCCCCAGCAAGAGCAGCCCTGCTTTATGGCTTAGTAGCAGTACCATCTGCATTTTGCGGAAACATATTTGGTAAGTCGAAAGTTGAATTCATGACATGTTACTGACGTAGAAGGGGGGAGGGGTGGGGGATCAGAGGTTCAGAGTGACATTGTGATCGTATGCTGCACATACATCGTGTCTCCGATGCCTCGTACCTATCCACAAATTCTCCAGGGCGTCTAGATAACGGTCTACACTATCGTGCTTAGTAGTGTGTCCCTGACCATTTCATCGGCGATCTTTTTACATTTTTTACCCTTTACAAGAATAATTTACCTCGCTTTTAGATTGGCAGTTTTGAACCAGGACTCACATAGCTTACAACCTACTTTCCTTTTGTTGCAGGGGCATACATCAACAAACGTCTGAAACTTAACATGACTGATTCCGCCAGAATGTGCTTTATTGTTGCTTTGTTGGGACTTGTTAGCTGCGGTGCGTTCCTCCTTAGATGCAACACTCCAAGTATAGCGGGTGTTAATGCCCTGTATTCCAACAGGTGAGAAAAAAACAACACAGGGCCCTCGTATAGTAGGTCCATAAGTTTCGTCATATCTTAAATGCGAGCATGCTTCATCCGATTATGAAGTACGCATTCAAATTCTGAACTAACAATCGGCGACATCAGCTTTGAAATCGCAATATTCTGACAAAAGTGGACCAATTCTCTCCTCAACATCATTCTTTTAACCCCTCTGCTCGGGGAGGGGGGCTGGGGCTATATCATGATACACTTTTTTTTCTGAAATTGTGCAACTTCACTTCAGTTTTAATACTTTCTTAAACGTTGCCACATGGGTGTTCTGTGTCGACTAATGATGTCGCCGGATTGCCATATTCTTATAAAAAATCATGCTTCTTAATATCATAAAGCATCACATTTGATACGCACACTAAGTCGCATCAAGATGGTCACTACTTAAAAGAAATTTACTTTCATAGTGGGCAGCAAATATTATTTTCGATCATATTCTTGATTCTAAATAGTTCCGATCCCCATCAGCTCTCAGTGCCATGTAACCAAGCCTGTAACTGCGGTAAAATGGATTATACTCCTGTTTGCGATGGACCGCTAAACTATTTTTCACCATGTCACGCAGGCTGCAATAGAATAAATACAACAACCAAGGTACGATATAATATATACGATGCAGTCTAAAACGCGTTTCTTTAGTGGCCGTTTTTCCATTTTGGCTACAAGTGGCAGCTTTGCCATTTTTGCCACTACTGCCCGTTTTGCAATTTTGGCCACCAATGGCCGTTTGCCCATTTTGGCTTCAATTGGCTGATTTGCCATCTTGGCCACTAGTAGCCTTTATGAGATTCTAGCAAGTAGTCGCCGCGGATTTCCCATTTTGACCACTAGTTGCCATTTTGAGACTTTGGCCACTCGTGGCCATTTTGCCATTTTGCCATTTTGCCACCAGTGGCCGTTTTGCCATTTTGGCCTCTAATGGCCGTCTTCCGTTCTGCCATTTTTGCCACTAGCAGCCGTTTTGCCATTTTGGCCACAACCGGACAATGTCCCATTTTGGCCACAAATGGCCGATTGCAAATTATATTTGGCCACTGGTGGCCGTTTTGCCATTTTAGCCACTAGTGGCAGTTTCGCCATTTTTGCCACAAGTGGCCGTTTTGCCATTTTAGTCACTAATGACCGATTTGCTCTTCTGGTCTCTAATGGCCGTTTTGCCATTTTGGCCACTACAGGCCGTTTTCCAATTTTGGCTATTTCAGCCCGCACAGGCCGTTTTACCATTATGGCCGCTAGTGACAGTTTTGCCATTTTTGCCAGTAGCGGCCGTTTTGCCATTTTGGTCACTGGTGGCTGACTTGCCATTTTGGCCACTACTGCCCGTTTCGCCATTTTTGCCACTAACAGCCGTTTTGCTATTTTGGCCATTAGTGACAGTTTTGCCATTTTGGCCATTAGTGGCTTTTTTTCCATTTTGGACATAAGTGGTCGTTTGGCCATTTTGGCCACTAGTGGCCGTTTTGCCATCTTCGCCAATAGCAGCCGATTTCCAATTTTGGCCACTAGTGACAAGTATGCGAGTGGTGGCAGCTTTATCATTTTACCTACCAGTGGCCGTTTTGCCATTTCAGCCACTAGTGGCCGATTTGCAATTTTGGCCACTATTGGCCCATTTTGCCATTTTGGCCAGTATTGGCCCATTTTGCCATTTTGGTCACTAGTGCCGTTTTACCATTTCAGCCACAAGTGGCTGTTTTGCCACTTTAGCTACCACTGGCAGTTTTGCCATTTTTGCCACTAATGGCCGTTTTGCCATTTTAGCCACTAGTGGCTGTTTTCTGAGTTTGGCCACTTGTGGCCAATTTGCCATTTTGGCCACTAGTGGCTGCCTTATCGTTTTGGCCACTAATGGCCGTTTGGCCATTTTGGCCACTTGTGGTCAGGAAGATTACCCATTTTGGCCACTAGTGGCAGTTTTGCTATTTTTGCCACAAGGGCCGGTTTGCCATTTTGGCCACTCGTGGCTGTTTTGCCATTTTAGCCACTAGTTGCAGTTTTGCCTTTTTTGCCACTAGTTGGCTGTGTTGCCATTTTGGCCACTAGTGGCCGATTTGGTATTTTTGCTAGTAGTGGCCGTTTTGCCATTTTGGCCACTAATGGCCAATTTGCCATTTTTTCCATTAGTGGCCGTTTTTCCATTTTGGCTAGTAGTGGCCGATTTCCCATTTGGCCACTCGTGGCTATTTTGCCATTTCGGCTACTAGTGGTTGCTTTGCCATGTTTGCCACTAGTCCCGGTTTGCCATTTTTGCCACTAATAGCCATCTGGCCATTTTGGCCACTAGTGCTGTCTTGGCCATCTTGGCCACTAGTGGCCGTTTTCCCATTTTGGCCATTAGTGGCTCTTTTACCATTTTTTTGGCACTAGTGGCCGTTTTACCATTTTGACCACTAGTGGCCAATTTGCAATTTTGGCCAGTATTGGCCGTTTTGGCCACTTTGGCCACTAGTGCTGCCTTGACCATCTTGGCCACTAGTGGCCGTTTTGCCATTTTGGCCAGTAGTGGCAGTTTTGCCATTTTGGCCAGTAGTCGCAGTTTTGCCATTTTCCCACTAGTGGCCGTTTTGCCATTTAGATAACTAGTGTCCGATTAGCTAGTTTGGTTACTAGGGGCCGTTTTGTCATTTAGGCAACTAGAGGCCACTTATTGATTTGACACACTCACTCTTCTGACAGGACGGAAAATGCGTGCACTGTAAGTACCTCCCGTTGTCCCATACAAAGCCTTAGACTGAAAGTTTTCTAAGGCTTTGTATGGGACAACGGGAGGGTACTTGCAGTGCACGCATTTTCCGTCCTGTCATACTAGTAGCCATTTTGCGAGTTTGGCCACTAGTGGTCTTTTTGCCATTTTACCGTTACTGTTACTGTTGGGTGTTTTGCCCTTTTGGTTACTTGTGGCCGTTTTTCCATTTTGGCCACTAATGGTTGTCTAGCGATTATTTCTGCTAGTAGCAGATTTTCGATTTTGGCCACTAATGGCCGTTTTGAGATTTTGGTCACAAGTGATCGTTTTGCCATTTTGGCCATTAAAGGTGGATTTGCCATTTTGGTCACTAGTGGCCTGTAACCGCTTCCGTTATAGCGAAATGTTACCGCTTCCGGAAGAAGCTACGAAATATTTTGTGGTTTGATAAACGCCTCCGTGGTTTGTTCATTTTAAGACAGAAAATTATAGTTAACGTTTCAGTTCAGGATAAGACCTCGTGTAATCAAGACCGTTTCTAGTAGAAGACAAGTTAGACCGTAATTCTCGATAAAGAAGTCAAGACCCGCAAAGCTTGGTAAACAACAATTTATTTTGTGACTATGTTAACTCGCAGTTGTGATTCAAAGCGAAACTTATCGCTAGTTTTTTTACTTTTCTTGGTTCTTTTAATTGCCACGTGCTCGTTGACCAAATTGATATTATTCTTAAAGCTATGATCGCATGATACTTGGTACTTTCTTCACGTAATGATTTCAGTTGACCGCTTCGTTATAAGAACGCCTTAAAGAAAAGGAAAGAAATAAAGAAAGAAAAGAATCTATATTGGTCTGGTGTTTATCGCATGCGTGTGTATCAACCCGGGAATCGAGTGCAAATTCTAACTTGAAAGGATACATTTACATGGCCGTTTTGCCATTTTGGCCACTTGTGGTTGAGTTGCCATTTTGGCCGAATGGTGGTTGTTTTGCCATTTTGGCCACTAGTGGCCGTTTTGCCATTTTGGCCACTTGTGGCTGAGTTGCCATTTTGGCTGACTGGTGGTTGTTTTGCCATTTTGGCCACTAGTGGCCGTTTTGCCATTTTTGCCACTAGTGGCTGAGTTGCCATTTTGGCGACTAGTGGTTGTTTTGCCATTTTGGCCACTAGTGGCCGTTTTGCCATTTTTGCCACTAGTGGCTGAGTTGCCATTTTGGCGACTAGTGGTTGTTTTGCCATTTTGGCCACTAGTGGCCGTTTTGCCATTTTGGCCACTAGTTGTAGTTTTGCCTTTTTTGCCACTAATGGCTGTGTTACCATTTTGGTCAGTAGTGGCCGGTTTGATATTTTTGCCAGTAGTGGCCGTTTTGCCATTTTTGCCACTTGTGGTCGTTTTGCCAGTGACCGTCTTGTGATTTTAGCCACTATTAGTCGATCAGGCCGTCTTGTTATTTTGGCCACAAGTGGCGGATTTTCCATTTTGGCCACTAGTGGCCGTTTTGCCATTTTGGCTACTAGTGGTCGTTTTGCCATTTTGGCCTCTTGAGGTTGTCCTGTGATTTTGGCTACTATTAGTCTATCAGTTTTTATAATGACTATTGTTGATATAAAATTCGTTTTAATATGATTATTGGATGAATTTCAATTAGTCACTGCATTTGGGAATTATATTTTTCTGTGAAAACAGGGCACTTATGAATACTTTAGATGTGGCAGGTTTTCCGTTAGGCATGTGAATACAGATCTTTTGTAACACTTCTTTCTAGCGTCATCTTACAACTTCAAGTTCTTTTCAACGCTTTAAAAATTGCTTGAATAGTAGCCACATACAGTCTTAGACTGGCTATTTTTTTTTCTATTGTGATGTTGTCTTAATGAACATAGGCCACTTTCTCGATCAAAAATGGTGCTCTTGTAAAAAGGACGGTCTGACTAGCTAGGTAGTTCCTTCTTATGATTAACCGCCTCAATAATATAATTTGACCGTTTTTTCTTTTTAAAGGGATCTTTTTACTCCAACTGCGCTTGCGCTGCAAAATCTGGTGGGAGCGCTAGACAAGTGAAGAAAGGCAACTGCTACATTGATTGCGGGCTCAAGTTTCTTCTGTTCATGGTTGCTGTGACTTTGACCCCGTTACTCACGTTTATGAATAACACTCCAGGGTTGGTAGTCACCTTGAGGTATGTAACCTTCTAAAGAACCACTTAGATTTGCATCCGATCGCGATTCCAAAGGACAACATAGATTCTACATTATAAGGGAACATTGTGCACAGAGAGTTTGCACAGAAATTGAAATAGAGGTTTTAAAAGGCTTACTTGTTAGATCTAACCGCCTATTCAAAGAGTTTATATCAAAGCTAAAACCCAACTACCAGGCAGCACATTTCGAAGAACAGACGTGGGATTGATATGTCGCGAGTGTGTAACATTTATTTAGGTTTCTGGTGAGTATTCAAACCCGTCAACTTTTCGTGCTCAAGGGCCAGATGCTCTAATTAAGGAGCATCAAGGAACTAATCAGGCGAGTTGGATCATCTGTGTACTGTGGGCTCAGGCGAGTTGGGTCATCTGTACCTATAGGCTCGTATCTGAAATGCCCAGTGTATACTGCTGCCTGGGGATCTGTTATGTCCACAGTGGGTGTCATGTGCAGTAAAAACAAAAGGAAGCTTTTAAATTTCGATCTCTTTAATGCAATGAAGAAAGTCGCTATCATTTTAGGAGTGTACCACCCGGTCAGCAGTCATACGCATTAGGACTCCAGATGGACCTTGTGAGGGTCCTTGGCGCCATCCCAGGGCCAATTATATTTGGAGCCCTCTTGGACAAGACATGCATCCTTTGGAGCTCAAGGTACTCTAATGTTATGTCTCATAGTGTATCATCAATCGCGGGACAAGTGTTCATTGTGCTGTTACGCACTAGAGATCTGGGTCCGCGTTTGAGGGTGACTGCTGTTAAGTCTTATTCGTCTGATGCCATTCAGAAATAACCGGTCGTTTCGCGCACGAGTCGTTTCACTGCCACAATGAACCAAAGTGCATCTAAGAAGCTCCGGAACTAAGTGAATCTTAAGGCAAATCATGCAAATGCAAATGCGGAAGAGACCTTGGTGAAATAGCCTTAAAGGCTAAAACGTCGGCGAAACGACCAATGAGACTTTTAAAGTGAACTGACCTGAGACGTTGGCGAAACGACCTAAGACGTTAGCGAACTGGTTGTTAGCAAAACGACTCGTAGGCGAAACGATCCTTCTTCGACACGGTTGGAATTAGTCTGGCAGTTCCTTCATTGTTCCACAACCTTTTGTCCAAAAGCGTCATGTATTGTTCTTGAAGTCCAAACCCACCAGTTCCAACGATTTACAGTTGTCTATTGCTTAAACGGGGTTTAAAACTCACTCCATGAATTTTTTTTTCTACTTTAAGGTGTGGTCACCGGGGATTTTGCCTTGAGTACGATCATGATGGGCTGGCTCAAGTTCTGGTCGCGGTAATGGCTGTCTGCAAATTCATCACCGCCACATCTTTTTTTCTTTGTTGGTTCTTTTGCCAAAGAGAAAAGAACACAGCTGACAAGAACACGAAAGAGAACGACGAAGAAAGTTTTTGTTGTTACGAAACATCTATGTGAGGACTTTGTTTTACGTGAAGGAAAAAATTGTGAAACCACCCCAAAACTCAGGGGAATCACTAAATGTACTTTATCTGCACACGATCAGATCTGAAACTTAGTTTTATAGTGGCCTTTTTGAAGAGCTGACCACTAAAAAGACATTCCATCTGAGTGCGAACCATTCTCGAAATAGGGTCGGACCATTATTTTTCTGGAGGGGGATATGAGAAATTTTCTTTTGCAGACATTTTCTTTTTTAACTTATACGTCTCCCCAAACATAATTTTTCGTTTTGTCAACGAATGTGTGATGTATGTCAAGAACTGCGGCTGCTTGAACCATTTCGTATATCATTTTTTAGAGTTTATTCGTTTATGTCGTTCATGTAATTCCTTGAGTTCTGAAATATGTATTAAGCAGCGATGATAAATATAGCCAAGCTTGCAGAATATTATTCATTTATTACAGTTTTGAGAAAATACGTGATATATGAAGTTTTGTAGTGGGACAAAATGTTGACAAGTAACGTTGAGATTTAACTGCCACAATAAATTTCCATTTTCCAAGAAATACTCAGCTATTTTCAGATTTTTTGTTTGCTTAATACAGAGTGACCACCTTTTAGTGCCCAAATTCTGTTCATTCCTCTACTAATGCTTCAATTTGTTACTTAATTTTTTTTAAATTTCAGTTTTGGTAATAATAATTTTTAATGTCTTACGTTACTTCTCTGAAAACATTTTTTTTTTTACCCTATCACGGAAAGTGAAAGTGAATGATTCGATACCTTAATAGCAGCATAGGCTGAATTGCTAAGGTCTACAGTGTTACCAAGGTTGAGATCGGACGTCAGCTTTTTCAGGCGCCTGTGGCAGCCGCTTTAGTCCATGTAACGACCTCACCTTTTCCCCCCACACATCCCACCCCAGGGGAGGACATCCATCACACAGTAATCTCGTGTGTGGGAAATTAACATCTCCTACCCTAATTAACCCTGCAGGAGACGGGACCTCCATTTTGTTCCTCCTTATCCAAGAAGACTAGAATATCTATCCATTTCATTGATGTTATAGAAAGGTAGCAAATTCTCCTCAGTTATTTTAAGACAATGAGTATTGGTCCGACCGGGGTTCAAACCCTTGACTTTCCGCACAACACAATGCGGCGCTCTAACCAATTGAGCTAACCAGGAGGCGGTTGCAAACAATTTATTTTTTCTTTTCAGACCCCGCGAACAGTTTTTTTCAATATTTCTCATACCCCCCTCCAGAAAAATAATGGTCCGTGCGTTACTTCCATGTTGAACTAGAAAATAAACGTGATGATGAACTATTGTCCTCTATTGATTGTTTCTGTCTCCATCTCCTTGATATTGTTAATGGTCCTTCACTGAACATATTAAACGCTTTTGTCATGTTGTTTCAGAGTGTGGTTTTTATTTCCCAACGTTTCATTTCTCTTACATTTCTCGCGTTTTCGCGCAGAAGTTGTTCACGCAAAATACGTCACGTTCTACACGCGTGCGCGGAAGTACTGGAAACGAAGAGAATTCAAAGAAAATGGCGGCGGAAAATTATATTCCCCAACGATCCCCAACTGTCCGATACTAATTCGCCTTATTGGCCTACTTTGGCGGCAGTTCCTGCACAAAAATGGCACCATCGATATCTTTGAATGCTAAGGACGTGTTATAAACTGTTTGGTTACATTTATTGCGAGGGAAATGTAATACAGCTGCTGCTAATGTTATTCTTGATGACAAACAGTGCTGTTGTTCGGAAGCAAGGTAAGCTTCTAAAGGTGCTTGTTAGAGGGATACTCTATTCAAGGAAACTTATTGTCTCTTCAAGAAAACTTATTATCTGATTGCATGGTGGACTGCACAGGGAATCTCTGAACAATTTATTTTTTATTATGATCTGATTGTTAATTCCCCGTAAGCTGCTACTTGTTTTCTTGTAAATTGGTTACAAGAGTTTGGTCCTAGATCAAGATAACAAATTCTGCCTGCTAAGTTTGAGTATTCTTGTTACCTGTTTGCAGAATAATGTAAAATATCGTAGGGATAATATTTGAAGTTACATGTTTACTTGAAGAATAGATTGCAATATGTTTCAGTATATTCAAGTAAATCTCCAGTTTTGTAGATTGTAATCGCTGATGTTGCTGATGTTGAAGCCACTACAGTGTTGCTTTGAATTCGATTATGTTGGAATTTAATTTTGAGATTTTACCCTCTGATACAGATTTTTACTGACTGAGTGACCACAATTTCAATAAAATTAATGCTATTTTGTAAATAAACTCCTTCGTGACACCAGTGTGTTGGCCATTGATGTCTGTGGCAGATATCATCAGAATGAATATTTTGCCAAGAAGTGGGGCTTCAAGGGAAAATGTTTAATGTGAGGATAATCTCCCAGCAAGGAAATTATCAGCCAACAAACCAGCATGCCAGAAGGGGGTTTATTTATTTTATAACCCTCCCATTAATTTTCATATTGCACCTTGACAGCAAATTTATTAAGTTTTTCATACTTTTTGATAAGGGTTATAAAAGGCTATAATTTGTCGTCCTTGGTTTAATGTGAATGTCCAACCTTAAATTAGTCAGTAATGTGTTGATCAATTGAAACTTCAACCTTCCCCCTGCCCCCCAGACATTTTCAGCTTTTGCAGATTGGTTACTTCAATGTTCCACACTACCCTGGGAAAAATTGGGCCCAAATGCCCCTCCCAACTGCTGGATTTTATGGTCAAATGCCCTTTCCACAGAAAAAAATGTTTGAATAGTGAGAAAATGCCTTTGTATCAAAACTGAACTGTCATGTTTCATGATAATGCAGTTGCCTCTCCTGGGTTCTGTTAGAGTGAGAGCAAATCAAGTTTGGATCTCCTCTGTAAAATGCATATTTCAAGCTTGCCAGCAATAGCTATTACAATCATAGCAACATGTTCATGATGTTCATAACAGAGGCATTTAGCAACTGAGTGCAATACCTCTGAATGAACTATATTTATCATTGGTTAAGAGAAATTGTTGTATTTTTTTACAGCTGCATTTGTTCTCTCACTATTAAATAACAGTTCTTGATCCACAGACAACAACTATTTCATAAAAAATGGCAAGATCAGCAACAGTGTCTTTCTTCTCATGTACGACATGTAGCAACTGATTTGACTATTCAAGCTTTGAAATATAAGAATCGCACAACTCAATTATACACTCTAATTTTCTAACATACTTTCAAAATTCTTACTTTTTCATAATTTGGATATATCAACAAAGTTGAAATGGTAAATTGGCCACCATAACGATTACAAAAGCTGACGTTTCGAGCGTTAGCCTTTTGTCGGACTTCTTCTTCTGAACCATTCTCCCACAAAAGCAAACTCTTTCCCTTTAATCTCCTCCATATTAAAATGACTAACACTTCCAGTTCAAATTCCCCACCCCACTCAGGCAAAGTTCAAACTCCTCACCCAAGGAGGGCCTTTTGTGTCAAATTTCCTACTGCCTGGGCATGAAAAATAAACAAATGGGTCACGGGTTTCCCACAGGGAGGATGAAGAGGCTTCAACACTGCAACACTGGTAGCCGACTAGTTAGCAATATGCTTTTGGCACAAATCTAGCTTAATTGATCTGTTAAAACCAGGATTTGGAGGCTAAGTAGCAGAGTGTCTAACGTACTGATCAAAATTCTTAGATATGACTCTTGTTTAGAGCATGTCTATGTTCTGAAGTGAAAAAGGTACTTTTACCCTAATAATAATAATAATAATAGTGGTGATTCTTTATAAAAAATAATACTGTGACAAGACATTTCAACAAGTGGTCTTTTCACTCCTCTAGGGACACGTCAAAGATAAGAAATGTTTCATAAACATCAGTCAATGAAGAGACCCGATTTCAATGAAGCCTTGTTGGATTGTTGTACACATGTAAGCCCCACGCAGAGGACATCACTCAAACAATGGACAAGTTTGATTTAAATCAAAGAAATTTTGGGCATGGTAAGATGTAGCTAGTCTGAGTTTACAACACAACTGAGATCTCTTGAAAGACAAGGAGAGCCACAAAGAAGAAATTGATAGAAGAAAAATTAGGATTCTCTTCCAGAAGATATAAAACAAACTGATACTGTTACTAGGAATGGTGTCATCGTAGTGGTTTGCCTCCATAAGTAGACTGGTCTTTTATCTGGCAAGTTGTTTTTTGTTTGTTTATTTATTCTTTTCTTTAATGCAATTCAATTAGTTCCGGGTTAGCTCAATTGGTTAGAGCGCTGGACTGTTGTGCGGGAGGTCGAGGTCGATGGTTCGAGCCCCGGCCGGACCAACACTCAAGGTCTTAAAATAACTGAGGAGAATGTGCTACCTTTCTATAATATCAAGAAATGGACGGACATTCTAGTCTTCTCGGACAAGGACGAATAAACCGTAGGTCCCGTCTCCTGCATCTATTTATTAGTTAATTTGGTTAGGCAGGGGACGTTAAAGAACCCACTCACGAGATTACTGTGATGTGGTCTGGCCTGTTTACTGGGAATTGTGGAGAGGGGGCATCTTCAAATAAGTTTCCTTCGATTGTTTGTAAACTACTGATGCAGTCCGGCCAAAGTCCCCCAAAAGGTGTTGTGATGCACATTTGATAATATCCACATGTTAATTTGCGCAATATAAATATATAATTATTATTATTATTATTATTTTTTTTTTTATTTTTATTATTATTATTATTATTATTATTATTATAAGAGTGTTGATGAAGACTTTCCGTGGGACAATCTACTCCGACTGCATGTTCTTAACCTTGACTCCCAGGAGTGATTGACCTGTGACTTCTCCCTCTAATATCCATACATGATCCAGCAAATAGGTAATGAGAATACTCAAACTTATCAGGTAGAAGTCATTACCTTGATTGATCACCAAATTCCTGTAACCAACTTACAAGGAAATGTGTAGCAGCTAGAGGGGAGAATTCACAATCAGATCTCTGGAGTTAAAGGGTTCGTAGCACATCGTTTTACCACGAAATGGAATAAAAACTGGAAAATATTACATGACCTCGAAGTATGGATATCTCATCACTGTTACGAAGTATACAATCAGAACTCGCCTTCGCTTGTTTGTTTGATTTGCTCGCCTTCGCTTGTTTGTTTGATTTGAAATAAGGCGTCCAAACCTTGTTGCTGATCGTTCTTTATTGTTGACCGTTTCCAGTATCATTTAATTGACTTGACTGCGCATATGATGGGAGGAGGGGCTAGCTAACTGCAGGCTCGTAACGAGGTATATTTACGTAAATCCATTTTTGTGGCTAATTTTCTTGCAAAGCCTAGAGTTTCCCTACATTTTGTTTTTTTTATCTCCTCGATTATTATCATAATAATCATCTTATAGCAAGTAGATATCCTCATTACTAAATATACATGCAAGGCTGTGGTCTAGCAGCGCTCGGTGGCTCCTGGTGCCTTACTTTTGCTCTTGGGCGACTCGGAAATTTTAGTTTTTTCATACAAAGCTATGCTGAGCACCCTGGATTTCACAGTTTCAGAGCACTGGGCTCCATTCAATTTTCCTTAGGGCACAGCCTTGATACGTGCCTTTCTCGATGGGCGACTTGCAAAATACAGCTTAATGTTCCTTCGCCTTTAGTTTTTTTTTTTCAACGTATTTCGTCCACATGGCTGCAGATTAGATATTGCTTAATAGAGGTACCTCCAACTAGAACTGGTTAGGGGAACGAAAACAGATCAACATTATGGGCAGTTGAAGTAGGCAGGTTGTAACTGATTGAAAAATGTTCTATATGGGAATTTTTGTTCTAACTTGAATTAATTTTAGTTCGATCTAATCTCTTCAGTTTTTACGATGTGTACACCTCTTTGTTGCACTTTACCGTGTTGAAAATCAGCTTACAGGCAGTCACCTCTATCGTGCTGAAATGTAATGAAAGTTAACGAAGAGCTTTCCCATGGTCTTCGATCGGAAAACTCATTTGAATAACAAACATTTATTGAATCATTAATAATTCATATTTGAGATCGGACTTGCTCGTGGAAAGACTTAACGAGTTGTAAGAAATTTCAGCGTCTTTTTTAACTTCTCTGGGGCCAGGAAACCCATTATGTTTCAACCCAAATACTTTGGATATCGTCAGTTCTGTTAAGGCGGGAGAGTTTTTCCTCGAGTTTGCTGAAGCGATTGGTTTGAGGACGAAGAAAGATGAATGAATGTCATTTTGTCACGACTTTTCTCAAGGTGAATAACCTTCGTATTTATACATTTTGGATAGAAATCCAGTATACGTGTTTCTCGTTGTTGCTTTGGCAAAATTATTTCTTAGAGTTAAATGTAAAAAGGAAGGGTATGTAACACGCAGTGAAGAGTAAAGACAAATATTCAGTAGTAGCCGCCATGACAGTTCTTGATGAGCCACGTGACTTTTAGGGCGGCAGCGAGAAATGCGTACGTTATTGATAATGTACTGCAGATCGCTTAATGACTCGTTTCTTTTTTATTTCTTTAGTTTTCGTTATTATTCTGTACACAGTTTCTTTTGTATTAATCTTTTAAAGTTAAATTAGTTTTAACGCGCCTGTTATTTCAATCCGTTGTCTGGATATCAGATCTTGTACTCTTGGCTACGATACTTGACTTTGACAGTGACTCTCTCCTCCCCGGGATGTAAACTATTATCAGTGACCTGTCGGTGAAACCTGACATTATACTTGAGGGGGGGGTGGCATGTTATGAACCAGCATCCTATGTATTCAACATATTGTTAAAATCAGACGAAGGGGCTGCAAACAAGTTTTTATTTTCCCTCTCTTATCACTGGTGCCTTTTACTTGTAAGAGCACTCACTTGAACATGGGTGTGCTTGTATTCTTAAGATATTTAACAAATGGTAAACACCACAGCGTATACTATTGAGTTATGGATGCACGCGGGAGGTTGCTAAGCACGAAAGAAGCGTAAGAGTCGCTCTCGGCTATCGCCTCGAGCGACTCTAGCTTCTTGAGTGCTTAGCAAACCTCCCAAGTGCATCCATAACTCAATAGTGTACGCTGTGGTGTTTACCATTTGTTTTATAACGTAACATTGATACATTGTAGCTAAAGAGTTCCCTTTTATTTAACAAATCTTACGCGACCAGAAAAAACAAGCGCGCGCGGAAAAATAGTCTTTGCATTTGCTCACGTCAGCAGCGTACACCCATGGGGCAAATGGGGGACGCTAAATTGACCAATCGGAGCGCGCGCTTTACTTTGGTTATGTTATAATTTTCTTTATTCTCTCCAGGTCGGCCTCATGGGATGAAAAAAAAAATCTTGAAATCAAGTACTTTAAGGGGGGGGGGGGAGGGGGAAGAGGAAAGGATGACATCCAATAAGGTTAGCTACTGAGTTTTGTAACCAATAAATACGGCTAGGCCGGGCTTCTAACAACTATGACTGGATTTAGCAATTTAAAGCTAACCAAAGTTAAAAAAAACATGATAGAAAATACAAACAAAACAGGAAGAAGATTCCTTCAATCTTCGATTTTTTCGATCTTTGTCTAATTAAGAAGACTTGCAGTTTTTACGGCTCTATTGCTTTGAGGACGCATGCTACCTCACCGTCTGTTAACACTGGTGTCACAGAAATACACTCTGCCTCGCCAAATACCGATCTATTTTTAAAGCAAGTGCCAAGAATAAAAATGAGCTTGGCGATCCTTGTGTTCGTCATGAAGCATTTACCAAGTGATGGAAATGAAGTTTCCTATTGCCTTTAAGTAGAGACATTAGAACTGTCAGTCTAAAATGTGATGGCTTTGATTAAGTCTTTCCATCTCAACATTGATCCTCATCATTTATTAGGAAAACTACTCACCATCGTTATTAGTATGGTTGTTTTCATAATATGAATTTCCTTGTTTTTTTCCATCAAGACAGCGTCTGGCGTAGGATGAGGTTATCACAAAATCAAGGAATTCAAGTGAAGAAAAAGAAAATGACAGCCTTGATAAAGATGAGTTTTTTTGCTTGGTTATTTTTTCGAATTGACTATCTGCGCTTATAAGTCTGGTCTGCTGGTCTGTATGGAACGTAACAATCTGGATTTACCGAATGTCTGCATCAAAACTTGTCAGAGTCAAAACTGTAGGAAACCAACAAACATGGAAATTATTTTGTTTTCTTTGCTCTTTGATCAAAGCGATTTACAACACTATTAGATTGATGGATCAATCCTAGTGCATTGGTTCTGTTGTTGACCGAAATCACGACAAAAAATCTAGTTAGTGTTTTGCAACTTATCACCATCTTTGGAGCTAAATTGTTTAATCTCTTGATGTTGAAACCAAGTTTAATATCTTTGAAAGTCTTAAAAACCCCTCTAGGATTATTTTTAGATCGCTGAAAAGTTTGATGTTAGCATGATCTCTTTTCAATACTTTTCAGTACTTTTCAGTTCTTCATTCAATAAAAAACCTTGCAGTCTTATTGTCTAATGTCTCGAGACCGTTTCAAATTAATACTCTAAAAAGTGTTAGTTTTCCAACTTTTTCATCGAGTTATATTTTATAACGCTAATAAAGTTAATGGTCTGGCAGTTTTTTTCTTTAAAAAAAATTAGAGCAATTTTATCTTCTTCAATGAAACTGTTGAGTAATGCACCATTTTTCAAGTCGGGGGCGGTCTTGGTCATATTGCGGAAGCCTCATTTTACATCGCGTTGCCAAAAAAAGAAGTCATTTTATTGATTTTGAAAAATATCATTCACATTTTCACGTGCTGCGATTTACATTTATAAGGTGCGACCATAAGCTTGAGAAGAATTATTAGATTTTTCTATTTTTTTTTATTTTTTATTTATTTTATCTAAAATATAGAGCATAGTTGTTTTTGGCATGAGTTTTCGAGGAACCAAACAGCAGTTGAAACTCAGTAAACTTCCCACAATTACTATACTCATTGTATTTTCATACCAATTCGATGATCTCAGAGGAATTGCCAGCGAACACTTTGATTTTTGCTCGTCGTTGCTTGAAAACACAGTTATTTCCTTTTACTCAACTATTAAAGAACACGATCCTTTAATACCTAAACGCAAGTTCAGAAGAAAGGCGAGAATGTAACTTAATTTCACTCATCTGAGAGTATCAATCTGCTGCCCAATTAATTCTCTAAATCCACGTTACGTTCCCATCTCTTTGTAGAGAAACTCAACACTGGAATTTCAATACTGATCTATAATAGTTTTAACGTTGGTTTTTCTATTAATGAACCACACTCAATCATCACAGATTAAAAAACTAGAAAGGTTTCAAGTCTGTTGCATTTGTTGATTTTTTCCGTTTTATTTGCAGATTGATTGATGAATCAGACAAGAAAGACAAGTGAATACTAAGTTCTACTGAGAGGTATAAAACAGATGTAGGGCATTTCTCTCAAGAATACGGCGGTTCGTTAATCGACGATTTGAAGCCGAAGATTTGTAATTTTACATCGCGTTGCCAAGCAACAGTTTGACGAAAAAAGAAGTCATTTTATTGATTTTGAAAAATATCAGTAAGATTTAAATCGAAGATTTGTAAGCAAATGTAATTTCGCGATTTTGCTGGACTTAAAAATTTTTTGTCGGCCTACTATTCATGGTATGTGCTGCTTAAAAGTTTGAAAATTTCCCGCCAAAAAACTTAGAAAAGTACGGGCGCTTGTAGTACGCATGCGCCATTTTTTTAAAAATTCAGTCTGAGTAACATTTGATCAAATGTGGCGAATTTTCCCGCCAAGAGACTTAGAAAAATACGGTGCCCAAAATACGCATGCGCCAATTTTTTAAAAAAATTTTACCGAAGTTATATCTCGTAAATATACCAATAAACTTCATCTTTATTTCCTTGTTGTCTTGTAAATTAATATACACTCAATAAGCCACAAAAGTTTCATATTCAACAAAGTATTTTATTTGTTTTAAATTCTCTATAATCACAAGTTAAGTAATTTTCAATTGAAACATTCTTCGTATATAAACCAAGACTTTCGGCGGGAAAATTTGTACCAATTTGCACAGAGTTTCCCCTGGCGACATTTTCGGCAAAAATTTTAACAAGGCCTCCTTTAAAAATTTCCCGCCAAAAGAAGTTAAGTAACGCCAATTTATCCTCTCAGAAAAAAAGTCTATACGGTTTTCATTTCTTTGCAGAGATGATGTGTGAAAACCTCATGACAAGCTATAGAAATGTGTCGTCAAAAAAATTTGATCAATTTTGTTAATTTAAAGTGTTTTTTAAACCAGAATTTTTTTTTTAATCCTACAGCTTGCCTTGATGTTTTTTTCGTAGTTAAAGATCTTAAAGCCGTCAGTTTTCGAATATAACACAGGATACAGGCTGAAAGAGCACCTAATTTATCCGAGATTTTGGATCGAAATTAAGTGAAAGAAATTTAGGCTCGCACGGCCTTGAACTTAAAATTATTTCAAGAGTCGGAGCACTCTTTGAATGTGAATTTGCCATGTAATTTGAGAAATAAAATTGTATCAAGTGTTGATTTCAGTTGTGAAGGCCAAGACATCTCGCAATTAGGCTCCATATTTTTGTGTTATTGTAATTATAACCCGAGTTTCAAAACAAATTACAAACTTTTGGCAAGATTTTTTGTTTGTGTATTCCTGTGTTACACCGAGTTACAGCACGTAAGATCTTCCTTCCACTTAATCTAAGGAGTAACTGAATTAACTATTTTAAAACCAAATGCCTGGTCTGAAGAGCAACACGTCATTCGTTTTTGCAAATGCGACTCAATTTACAAGATTAATTGGATTTACCTAAAAAGTTCATATTGCAGAAACAACTGTATATAAACCAGCAAAAAGTCAACCATCGCGATAAAGAAATGAAAAAGTTTCTCGCCTTTCAACCTTAGGACACAATAAAATTTACCCCTTAATTTGGTCATAACGAGTTCGTACTTTGGCTGGTAGAATCAACGTGTTTTCTGTTCATATTTCAATATTATCTCAAGAATGTATGTTTACTTGTTCTTAATTCCTCTTTTTTTATGAAATTTATCACCGATTGCAATATGTGAGAGTATTCAACAAGAAAATCTAACATAACTAATTTAGTTTGGCAAACTATTGAATGCAACAATTTTTTCTAGTTGTATTTCTGATTCGCACGTTTGTTCTTTAAAAATAAACGTGCCTTACCAAAATTTCAAATTGTTGAGGACAAATTACAGAGTGTTATTTTTTATTTTCTTGTTCGTCTGGAAATACCTTGAGACAGTTATGCTCCTTCATAACAACTAACGGTTACGTATATGTGCACGATCCTTCGCAGTAAAGCACTATTTGAGCAATAGTGAAAATAAGACCTGAAAAAAATTTTTCAGGCCTGTACGGGACTCGAACCACTGACCTCTGCGATACTAGTGCAGCGCTCTACCAATTGAGCTAACAAGCCAACTGAGAGCAGGCCATCAAATTAATTCGACATGAACCCGTAGATGATAAATCAAACAACAAACATATGAAACATATGTATGAACTGCGGTTATGAAACGTATATGTGCACGATCCTTCGCAGTAAAGCACTATTTGAGCAATAATAACCGCAGTTCATACATATGTTTCATATGTTTGTTGCTGTTTGATTTATCATCTACGGGTTCATGTCGAATTAATTTGATGGCCTGCTCTCAGTTGGCTTGTTAGCTCAATTGGTAGAGCGCTGCACTAGTATCGCAGAGGTCAGTGGTTCGAGTCCCGTACAGGCCTGAAAAATTTTTTTCAGGTCTTATTTTCACTATTGCTCAAATAGTGCTTTACTGCGAAGGATCGTGCACATATACGTTTCATAACCGCAGTTCATACATATGTTTCAACTAACGGTTAATTTACCAACAGTTGTGTAATTGTTTATTGGCCAGAAGAACGGTTCGTATGTTTGCGTGGATTTTCGTTTAAAGTCTAAACTATTCTTCAACGATTTGTGAAATACTTTTCTACTATATCGAATAAAAGCTACTTGAACTATGGTGACCTTTACTCATTCGTCAATTTTTACTGGTTTATATAACGGTAGATTTCGCCGATTCTAATCAGTTTCCAGAAAAAGCTCTTGATCAGTCAGAGTTTTAAACGTAACATTTTCACTAAAACCAACCACAGTTGATTGCACACTGAAAGTAGTCGATAGAAGTTCTTAGATGGTACTGTACTGTTTTTTCTTTCATGTATGGCTAACAAATCGGTTTCTTTCCGAACGAAAGTACTGAAATTTCCAGTATAATTGAGTTCATATCGAGAGTGTATTTCGCCAACGTTTCGTAGCAATTTGAAGTGCAGTGAGCCTAAGAACTGTTGTCGAAAGTCGTTGACTGGCCCGAGTGGAGGTTGTTATTGTCAATTGTCAACTTTGGTTCGCAAAAGTGTTTTGTTCGGTTTTAAGGTAGGTAGGTAAATGGCTGTCAGAATAAATTGGAGTTTTGTCAGCTGATCAGTTGGCAAGGTTATTTCGTTCTGTTTAGTCTGTTTAATCTGCTGGTCATCCCTTTGACCCCTAAATCGTTTGTAAGGTGCTAGTAGTTGAAGTCTTTCTTAGTTTGTTAACAACCTTCTAAAAGTCAGTCGCTAAAGTAGTGCAATGTAGGTTAAACAGTGCCCTTTTTGAAATGAAAACAGGCAAAATATAAATTTTAGATTTCATTTGGTCTTTGTCCGAGGTCTTTTGTTCTAGTGCCACCTGAACAAATATCAACTTCGTGCAATATCAACTGGGGTATAATGGTGATACAAACTGTTAGCAAACCAAAAAGGCGAGTAGTACTTTGGAATAAACGATTTCCACTTTCAGATCAATTCTGTGGCCAGGTTTATATCAATTTCAAGTTATTAATCTGAGATGAATTGAATCAAATTATAGCTTGTAATTCAAATAAATCATGTGATTTCTCAAGGTTTGCATAACAATCCGCATCATTACGAACTATTCCAAAAATGGTGGCAAATTGTGAACTGTTCACTGACCAGGTAACCATTCCAATACTCTTGGTGAGAGAATGAAGACTTCGTATGATACTTCTGCATATAAAGAGCCACCATTTTTGCTACTGTTAGTCAATCATTTCAAAACTCTTATCTTCGCAGTATCCACTAATAATCTAGTCATTCTAGTGAATCTTCTTGACCAGACTCTTTGTCCTTCCATCCTTCTGAAAACTTTTCTCCTCCTGAAAATAGAATTATGAATGTGATCAATGAATGCTTACTGTCTCAGAACGAAGACGTACAATCTTAGGACCTTGAAACATAATTTCTACTGATGTAATTCGCTCCCATTAAAGCACTTCTAACAAGAAAGAGAAAACACCAAGACTTTTCGAAATGTAATGTTAAATGAAGCGAAGGCCATCAAGTCCTTTGTAGAAGAGTCGCTACATATCCTGTGGCAATATTTAACTACAAGATATCCTCCTTGAATCCTTTGGAGCAAGAAAACCCTATATTTTTTGTCAAATATTTTACCATCGTGGGTTCTGCTTTTCTCGAGGCCAGCACCCTAATTTAATTAAACTTCGAGTTGATGAACCGCTCAGAAAAACCAACCGACTCGCGTTTGATCGTTTAACTGAGACGATACAACAAGTTTAGTTATTTGAGGGAATTTAAATACAATCTTTTGCTGAAGCAATACTCACTTTGTGATGATACTAAAACCAAGGTACTTCTGTTACTTTTCTGAATTGTCTAACGTCTTCTATCCAGAGTGTATCTTAATTTTCAGGCCTTTAAAAGGCACGTCTTCATTCTTCGACGAACAGCGTGGTTTGCTGGAAATTCTACAATTCCTGATGAATATGGATTAGCAGCTTCAGCCAATAATTGACTAATACGTCACTGATTTGGTGCGAAGTTTTGTTTGCATGCTTTGGAGTCAATTGAAAATCAAGAGGAATAAAACGCGTTCTGTGAGAGGAATTTGCATGTGAGAGGAAGAAAAATCAACTTTTACGGGACTGTAGAGAGTATTCTGTAAGAGGAAGAAACTCTGAAATGAAAAAAAAACATTGAATGAATTCGCTAATGAGTTTTGTAACACTCAAACAGTTGGAACTGATTTTGACAGGATTTCCGTTGAACTCCATACTCTGAATTATGTACACATCAAGTTTTATTAGTAAAATAAACCAAGGAACTAATGCTTCATCTTAGAATAGTATGGGATTATACACGTCTTTCATTTATTTCAAAAGCAAATAAAGACATCAAAGACTCATTGTCAGCGAGGATAAAGGTATGATGAATAAAACAAGATCAAAAACAACAAGATTCCCCGCGCCAGGGTTTGAAGCCTGACCACGGACCGCAACATTTTCTGCGTGTAAGAGTGAATTTTAAGATCATATTTTAGGAGACCTACGCACTATAATATCAAACCTAGCATCATAGGACAACACGTTTGTCAGAAGCAATGATTTTCAACTGGCTCAGTTGATAAAGAAGAAACTCTAGATTGGCTGCATGTTTCTATAAGAAAAGGCCTGTTTTCCTTTGTTATCTGATAAATTTGTCTACTAATGCATCATTACCTAAATTTTTCTTCTTGAGCAAAAGCAAGAAAATCAATTCGATGGTGAATGTTATGTGTATTATCATCTAAAGAAAAAAATATGATGACGAAATTAAAAAAAAAAACAAACAAACAAACAAAACAAATAACCACAAGATTCCCCGCGCTAGGGTTTAAACCCCAACCACGGTGCAGTCAGATGTTCTACTCACTGAGCTGCGGGAAACTTTTCCAGATTTAAGGCTGAATTTTAAAGTCATTGTTTAGGTGTCCTACCCACTGTAAATATCAAGTTCAGAAACATAGGCCATGGGACGACAACAATCCTCTTTGCAAGGGTTTGCAGTCGAGTAAATCAGTAAGAAACTCTGTCCACTTAAATTTTCTGTTTCTATCGAGAATTAAAATGATAAAAATGACAAATGATATGTGTATCAGAATACGTGGAAATCAAAGACCCGTTACCAGCAAGGAGAGAAATATGATAAGAGAATATATAAAAAAACAAAAACGACAGGGTTTAAACCCTTACCACGGACTGCAACATGGTGCAGTCAGATGCTCTACCCACTGAGCTGCTGGGAACTTGTCTGCATGTAATGCTGAATTTTTAAGTCATATTCTAGATGTCCTACGCTGTCGAGATTAAGCCTGGAAACATAGGCCCAATGCCATAAGAGGACAAGAATCTCCCTCACAATGGTTTATCATAAACTCAGTAAGAAAAAACTCTGTTCACCTCGATTTGTTTCTATTGATGATTACTTATTTTCTTCTACTATATAGTCAATTTTTGTTCTGATGGAACACTTTAATCTAACCCATGATCTTGCCGGAGCAGAACCATGCAATCAATTCGGCGATAAATGATGTGTAACGGTATACGAGGACATCAAAGACCTGCTATCAACAAGGTAAAAAAATATAATGAGAAAAACAGAAAAGAAACAAAAATGATGGAGATTCCCCGCGCCAGGGTTTGAACCTTGTCCACGGACCGCAACATGGTGCACTCAGATGCTCCACCCACTGAGCTGCTGGGAACTTGCCAATAACATAACTGAAATTTTAAGCTCAGGTAATAAGGGTCCTAGACATTGCAATATCAAACTTAACAACACATGCGCTATCCCATTGATCGATTAGAATCTTCTTAGCAATGGTTTGTGGCTGGCTTCGTTATTCAAGTTAAGTGAATATCCGTTGACTTACATAGAATGTTCTTGATAATAATAATAATAATAATAATAATAATAATAATAATGATGATGATGATGATGATGATACTCATCTTTCTCTATTGAGGGTAGCACAAAATATCACAAGATAATCTACATGTGGCTCTCGTGAAAATCCAAAAAAAAAAAAGCAATAGAAAACAAAACAAAACAAAACAAAACAAAACGAACAAAATTACCACGTGAAAGATAAAAATGTTCCACACAGATCGATGTCTGCAAAGTTATTTTGCAATTAATACAAACTAACCCAGCCGGGTAAGTTCGTTTTCCTTATGTTGTTAATAAAGTGAGCTTGGGGAGGAGCAGTCCTTAATTCATTAAAAAAGACTGTTCCAAATTCTAACCGCACTTAAAGCACACAAACTTGAACATATGAGCTCACAAGAGTAAGCCATTCTTCCATTATCAACAAATTTCATAATGCTGAGATGCATTTCCACATTTTTTTTTATTTTTGTGCAAATGCACAACATGGTATCCAGTCTTTAAAAACAATTCTTGAATTGAAGGAGAGAATATCATGATACTAGTAAATGATTACAATACACATCAGTTATCATCTGTAGCCAAAGGAAGCTCAGTGACGTGAAAAACATAAAACGAAGTTTTCAGAAACACGAAAAAATATGAGTTTGAAGGAATGAAGTGTGAAGTGTTCAGGGTTTAAGTGATGTTCGCTGTCACACTTCTGGGACAGTGTTGCCACTGAGCTATCGATGTTTATTCTAAATCACTAGTAATATTTAGTTCCAAACTCATCGCAACTGAAGACTTGCATGAACTTATAGGATGGGGTGGCATTGGGCATTGGGAAACGCAACCAGGGGAGCTGTGACGTCCAAATCGCCCGAGATAACGCAGTTCGATCTAATTCGAATGAGAGCATTCTTCTAATGTCACTTCTATATTTTGAGGAAAAGAACAAATGTAATTCGACGATAACTGATGATGTGTGTATCGGCTTAGTAACAACTTGAAAGTCTCTTTTTTAGCAGGATAAAATGTGACAGAAGAAAAAAAAAACAAAACTTCCCCGCACCAAGGTTCCAACCCTATGATGAACCGTAGATGCGGTCAGATGTTCTACCCACTGAGCTGCGTGAAACGCGTTAACATTTAAGGTTAGATGTTAAGCTGACGATAACTCGGCAATTTCATCTCATCGTGTTGAAATTTAGTCGTATTGCGATGCATCAATTCAAGGAAATTAGAAAATAGTAAACCTTAATTCAACTGGATAGAAACAAAGCATAAAATGAAAAAAAAAAGATTAAAAATAAAATAAAAAAGAAGTGGGTATTATAGAAAAAAAAATAAATACAAAGACCAAGTCCTTCTAGCCAGGCTCAAACTCTGACTGGGCCAGCTGACGTGGTACAATACTCTCCCAACTGGAATGCGAGGAAATCTAGCCAGACCAAATTTTCATTATATCATATGAACCACACACGGCTTGGACCAACTTCAGAAGCATGTGCAGTGAATTAAAATTATGTTCACTAATCATGTAAAAAAACCGCAACAAAAAAACAACAAAACGAAACAAAAACAGACATACCAGGGTATCAGGACATTGGTAATTTTTATTAGTAAGGGATAAAAAGTTATAAATTTTGTGATATAATATGTAGCTTTCCGAAAGTTTATATACTATTCCTTTGAATTAAAAAAATGCGGGTCACAGTTTGTGTGGGCCCTCTAAGTTTAAACACAAATACAGTGTCGACATTTTTTGGCCCATTATAGATTATCGGACAGTGTGTCTTGAACAAAAACGTTCCAATATTTATCTAGATTCTTATCTCACACTACAGAAAGACTTCTTCACTATCGTAGGCTACTACGTCCGTATTCATCTAACATTAAACCAGGATTCATAAGACTAACGACATCCACATTCCCGAACAGCCATATCTTCATGGTAGACCATTTGAAATTCGTCATTGTGGTACTCGATGGCGCTTATTCCCCGTAACTTAATCGGAACACAGCAGGGCTGGCCAGTTCCCTTGTCTCGTCCGGATGAAAACAAAATGGCGCGAATGATGGCGTGGTCAGTGGGGTTGACCTGATAATAAATGTGTGAGTTCATCAGGCACTATAAGTAACAGATCTGTAATGTTATTGAACCCTTGCGACACTTGCGTTTTGGTTAAAGTAACCAAGATTCTATAACCAAATAAATTCTTAGCGCTCTGTGATTAGTCATTGCTTATGAATCTTTCAGAGTAAAGAGGTGAGGCTGACGTCATAGCAAAATTGTTTCCGTTCCGTTGCATGACATGCGCACATTGGCGATCTAGAGCTGACCATACCATACAGAACTAACCGTATAGCTCGCTAAAGACCCATGAACATCTCCTTACAATTAGATTTGACCCAAACCAGAACTTTTTGAGTCCAAGAGAGACAAGAGAAAAAATCACAGCGAGCGAATCACATAATTATAAGTTAGGGCTTGTATTGCGTAAATTAACAGGTGAATACGTATGATCAATTGCGCATTGCACAACAATCCAAGTGCTTCTAAACAAAAAAAAACTAGTAACTCATACCATTTTGTGAATTCTTTACGTGGATCTAATAAAATCTCATTTTGAAAATCGCTTAAAATGGGTTTAAAAATGTTGAAAACATAAAAACTTCTTAATTAAAAATTCCTAAAAATACCCATTAGGATCTAAGGTAACTTCCTGCCTTCGCGCGCTAGTTTCATTAAAATCCTAGCAAACTATACATCAGAAGAAAGCTTAATAAATGCAGTTTACGATAAAAATGTAACTTAAGCGAGTTTTCTTCTCAGGAAGAGTCAGGAATCGGTAAGGCGTGAAACGACAGAAGGTTCTCCTATAGAATTTATCGGGTATCGGATGTCGCAGCACAAGCAGAATGGCTGCACAGTCTTATTCACAAGGCATCAAAAAAAGTGTGTCAAGCTTTTCCGATATTTTGACTGGCTGTCTAGAAATCGGCATCTAAAGTTGAAGTAGGTATAAATATGAGAGGCCTATTGCGTTAATGTACGTCACGGGACAACTATTCCAAATACCAAAATTTCCCGACACACTTTTGTTCGTCCCTATTCCTGGAATGTTTTGGCGAAACTTGACGAAAATTCTCTCAAAGTGGATTATTGCTCTCAGAATCTAATGCGAGATTTTAGCTCCTAAAGATTCGTAAACAACGTACACCACGCCAGGTGATTATCTCGCCTCCTGAAACCGCAAACCAATGGAACAACGGAACCTCCTGGCGTCAATGACGATGGATCAAGATTTCCCGGGAAAAGTAACTCATTGCAGACACGGGTTTCTGTTTTTTTACCCTTGATCGCTGAGTGGAGAGTTGAGGAGGACGACACAATAATAGGTAAAGTTGTCAAAGGGAAAGGATAAAACCCGCAGCAAAAATGAAAAGACCGGAAAATGAGCTTAGAAGCTACAAAACGAATCAACAGACAGCTTTCAAAATTACGATTCCAGGCGATCGTTAATGTTTTTGTATCAAGGCTAATACTTGCATAAATGACAGGATACCTCGTTTTTAACTATATCTATGACAAATTTCGGTTTGACGGCGGCTTCTTTCTTCGAAATCTGGACGCCAGCATAGAGCGTAGTAGCTTTCGCTTTCACCAAGGATTTTTTCTTTTCTTGACAGAATGGTTCTCTTTCTTGATTTTTTGGGCTTCTTTTCTTTTCTTTTTTTTTTTTTTTTTTTTTTACCTAAGGAATTTTTGCTGCTTTTGATTTTCCATGGGCAAAGATAAGAGCTTCTGCGTTTGAATTAATTCCAGTGCACAAATGACATGAAAAACGAACCCCAAGATGAACAGTTCCCGCGAAAATTCACCAAAGGGTTATGCCCTGATGCGAGATTACGACACTTTCCTGATTTATTAACTTCAATTAGAAAATCCGTTTTTCTAAATAACTTGGACGCTTTGGAGATTTAAAATTCTTTTTTTGGAAACGTTAGGTAAAATGTTAAACTCAATTTTAGTTAAGTAAAGGAGAAAACGATTTTTTCGGCCTCTGAAGGTGGGAAGTAACTTTCTGATGCGTCTTAATCAAAGTTCTAAAACAATTCTCCCTCCTTTTGCAAATTTAAGAGGCAAGCTGTCACCAGGTGTTTTATAGTTATACTGCTCGCCTCTTGCTGGAGAAGTCCTTTGGTTGACATCAGATTAGAGAGCTTGCTTTCCTCAATATTGCATGTAATAAGATCACAAATGTGTCTGGGAGCTGCCTGATGAGTACACCGGAGTGGTTGAAAAGGAGGCGAGATTCTGCAAAACAAATCACTGAATGCACTTGGAGAAAAACCAAAGCTGATCCCAAGTCACTTTCAAAAATGATTAGAAATAAAACTTTCTTATTGACTCCATTGAAGTCACCAAGGTCATAGAAGGCCACAGTAGATCTAAGCTATTCCCAAAATATTAAGATCAAAACTTTTGCCTTGGAGCAGAAGCATATTTTGCCACCTACCAAGAGAAGGAAACTTACATTTGTGCCCAGTGGAAATCTGCAAGCTCCTGCACATCTGTAAGCCTCATAGAACTGGGGAATGATGACATGTTTCCAATTCATAGTCTTATGAAGCTCAACTCGCATAGGATGCCGGGAACAAGGTACCTGGTCCTGGATGGAGCGGTGAGGTCTTGGCTGGGGTGTCATAAGACTCTTTTTACTCTGACTGTCAAATCATTGTGTATAAGTGAGTTGAGAAGGGAAACTTATGTACTCTTCAGCAAGAAAGATTTTATTGTTGAATGCTTTAAAATCACGCAAAAATAGACCTTCCACAGAGCAACAACAGAAAATACTAAGCATAAAATAGATGCTCATTTTATAGGGACACTGGAATAAAGGAGTCATATTAACAAAGATAAATTTAGCAAATGTTATCTACCGTTTTCGAGGAAATGAAGTGTCCTCCTTCCTTGGCTTGGACAGTGTTCGCACCATTAACAGTGGTCTACCATCCTTTCCTGCACTAGTAGCATTAAATATCACTCTAAGAGAAGCCTCATTCATAGCCTGGTCTCCCTGTAACCTAATGTAGACTCCATGATTGAGATGAGGGGAGCTTATCCATCTCTTCATCAAGGAGCGGGCAGGGAACAAAATAGACTTCACACCTCCCTCCTGAATCTTAACCGAATACACAGGTTTGTGGTCAGAGTGATCAAACAGAACAAGGTGACCACTCCAGAGGGGGGTTGGGATAGAACCAATGTGTAGTTCGACTGTCACTAGAATCTCTGCAGATTTAATTGTTTTATTGGTTCGAACTTGAGAGGAATTCAGATTGAAGAAAATTCCATTGTGTCCAGGGAGACCTGAGTACAAAACATGAAAGAAATTTTAATTAAGGAGACAATGGAAACTGAATAACTGAATTTAAAAATACGTTAAATGCTGCAAGAAGATTCTCCGAGGTAATTTGAAACATCTTCATCTGAAGATAACTTAACTAGTTTCTAAATTTAACTTAATTTTTTTCAGTTCTCTTAAGTATTCATGGATAACATTTTACATGCGAACGTCAAGAGAAAAGTAACATTTTAGGACTAAGGATTCACTGATCTCATGAACTGGAGATAGTAAATCTTGTCGGTCCACAGGATATTCCAATGAGAGTTAAAATTTCTCCTCTACGCGTTATAACTAAGATTTCAATCAAATCTTCTGTTTCACGTCTGTTTTCGTAGCATCTTCCTTAAAGTTGTTGTTTCGATCTCCTTATCCGCCATTTTGAATGCTCATTCGAAATGCCGCTGTACGTTTGTTCCCAGACTCCCGTCTGCGTTCTCAGTTTTCGCGTAACACCCCAGAGCACTGGCCTCAGCTTTTTCAAAAGACATCACACCGTAGTCTGCCACGAAAATGTTTTTTTTTTTTTTTTTTTTTTTTTTTTTTTTTTTTTTTCCAACATCAAATACACCTTGTGCCGGAGTCAGGAAGTATGGCAAAATATTTCCGGCATATTCCGTGCTTAGACAAACCTGGACGTTTCATTTCGAGAGTGATGCGCGTTTTAATAATCTAGATGAGTTGATAACTTTTAGTACTCTTTCTGGTCTTTTCCGGAAGTCTAGGTATTTATGATTGTGGAGCACGAATCTTACACGGTAGTATGTAATGTTATCGTAAGAATTTTTCCAAACCGGAAATTGTGAAGAAAGCTCAGCTCAGCTAGACGAAAACAGGAATTGGATAGAGATCAGTGAAGCTGTTTTTGGCAGCGATCAAAGCCGAGATATGGCCTGTATCAATAATGACTAAACATCCGACAATAGGCCTGATAAAATGGCGCTATTTATAAACGACAAGGTCAATCAAACTTTTCCTTGCGAAAATATCAATGGTACAAAGCACTCAAAAAAGGCGTGTTCCGTCCACACATTAACTCTGATTTTTTTTTTTTTTAGATAAGGGAGGGTCAGAGTAAAATTCCCCTCATGTTGACCTTTTGTTAGCCAATTCTTTCTCCAAAAGTAGACCAGGTGCTCTGTGCTTTTTTGTTGTGTTATTGTCTCTACAAATGCTGAAAACGATTTGTTCTTCTTTCCTATCTAATCCATCGCGAAATCGATGAACATTGGAGCAAAATTTACTCCAGAGTTCACGGTGCGTAAAAATCACGATATCTTTTAACCAATTTTTGCTCACTTGCATGACGAATTACCGCACAAGGAACTAAGGATTGCTCGAAGTCCTTTTTAAATTCTGAATGATGGGCCAAAATTAGTCTGTGGCTGAAAACATCGAGGTGGTCTATTGCTTTGTCGGTAAGATCTGATTTCGTGGATTAGTAGTTTTTATTTACTTGTGGGATAATGTTTACGTCTCTAAAGGGGTAACGTGGTGTTGGTTTGAAGACCTTGTTCGAAATGAATACGCAGCTAGAATTGGGAAGTAAGGTGAAACGTTTTTCGATCCGAGGAGTACTAACTGTTTAGTTTAGGTGAGTATCGAGGCCAGAAACTTCAGGTGCGACGCAAGCATAGGAATGAACTTTACTCAAGGGCGAAAAACTGTTGCGACAAACCTAGGCCTAAATAAAAATTGGAAGGAAAGTACGCCAGTGCACATTTTAGGTGAGCCCTTCCTCCGGCTGTGGATCTAGGACTCTCAACCTAGGCGAAGCAATCTAACAAAGTCCTTCCCACCAAAATTTCACCAGACACCAGCATGCAAGGTGGCGATTAACTCTCACTACAAGTCCTACGAAGAGGACATAGGACGCAGAAAAACATCAAGAACGAGCCGCAATTTAAACCTATATAAGACTTATTCACACGGGATCCTCGATGAAAATCATTCTTTGTGGCATATTTTGTTGCGAACCGTTGCCAACATGTGTGAATAAATTGAAGATACAAACTGTTCGTTCAATGATGTTGTTTAGGTGCTACGAAAATATAGTTCTCCGAGGTATTGTTCGCATTTCCGGAGTACAAGATGCACCGAACAACGTAGAGAACTAATTGTGTGCTTCTCTGAGCAATATGGAGTTACGATTGCTTGTTCGTTCCCACAAACGCGCATTCCGACAGCATACAAACTAAATTCGTGACATGAGGGAACACAGAAACGAGAAACAAAAAGCAGAGCGAACTGAAACGTCGTTAAGTGTATATCTCGAGTTTAGATTTCAAAGCAAAGGTGGATTTGGATGTTTATCAGACTTCTTTTGGATTCTGAACGCAAGAGATGCTAATTCCATAGCGTAGATTAAGCTGACTATTAGAAACTGAATTTAAAACCACTTACTCTGCCCAATGTAACAATAGAATGTATCAGGCCTCTTGGAATTTCTTCCAACATTCCGATTTTGTTTGGTATATTTGCGGTACAACCTCATCAAAGGCGCTGGAACATCCATTGAAGACTGAGTCACTTTGCTTGGAGAATGGCTACGAAGAGCATACTGGAATATTTTACTGAACTCAATGCTGGTTGAAACGTTGTTTCCGAGTGAAAACGGAGGAGCCGTTGTGAAGATAAACACCGCCATAAAAAGATAGCATGCAAGCATGATGCCCACAGTAGAGAAAACAGTGAAGTGTTGCTTCGAACGAAAATTACTTCACGCGAAGACGGAATGTTTTAATTTACCGACCACGAGCACTTTCCTTTACAGGTTACCCAATTTACATGCCCATTTACATGTCAACATCAAAATAAAGCCCCTATTTCAGCCACTCATAGCAAAATAAAACCTCCCTTTGTCGTGACTTTTACGTGTAAACACCCTACATATCTGATGTTACTTGATGACGGTGCAAGTGCCCTGCATGGGTTGAAATTATCTCCAAGATCTTGTATAAAATTCGTCAGACAACGAAACAAATCTCTCGACATTAAGACAAAGCAGAGCAGTATTGATCACCCCTCAGCCGAAAATCACTTATTTTAACCAATCAGCTAATCGGCTGAAAAATTGTAGCCCACGCACTAACTGAGAAATGAAATAGTAAATTATACAGAAGCATTTCACGTCAAACTGGGTTATAGACTTCTGATTTTTAAGGATGTGTAATATTAGTAAATAAGTAAGTAAGTAAAGACTTTATTTAAAGAGGGTTAACACTTAATAGCCAGTGGCTAATAAACTTGTGGCCCTTGGAAAATAAAATTACAAACTATGAATACAAATATAATATGATAAAAGTTAAAAACCTAAATTTATGAGAGACGCGAATAGTTGAATTACAATAAAATTAAAAACTTCCGTAAAATATAGATATAAATAGATATAAAAGTTAAATCCTAAAATAGTCAAGATGTTGCTGCGCTGCGGAAATCGTTTTGAATACGTGAGTCTTTAAGGACATAACAGAGTCTGATTTTTTGATATTTAGAGGCACATTATTCCAGTCTTGTTGCTGATACAGCAAAAGAACGGCCTCCTTCAGTCTCACGCTTATAATCATGAAGGCCGGATAGAATACCGTGTGCTTCTGTCATGTTGTGTATTGTTAATTGTTAAGTGTTCATTGAGATAGTTCGGGAGAGAGCCATTTACGCGCTTATGAAAAAATAGCAAATTTGTTAATTTTACTCTGTTCACAAAAAGGTATCCATCCCAGTTTATTAAAAGGTGTCATAGAGGGTGCTCGGCGGTGGGCATATAAAATAATTCTAGCTGCACGCTTCTGTAATTTCTAGACTCTGTAAAGTGATTCCTTGTCACATGATGACCAAATGACGTTAGCAGTGCTCATGACTGGGCGAAGAATGGCATTACAGAACAACAATCGCTTTTTAAGTGACAGAAAGGCTCTGATTTTACTCTAAACACCTATGAGCGAGGCAAGCTTATTGCAAAGATTTTCAACACTACAGTCAAATGAGAGTGAACTATCGATCTTGTTAAACCTAAAAGTGTTGCACTATTTACATTTACGAGCCTATTGTCCTCAACTGTGACAACAAGTTCATCATTGATCTTAGACGTCAGGCGCTTTCAGGTGATCGTTGAGACTTTGGACTTTGACTCTTTGATTGGGAGTTTATTTGAGTCGGCCCAGTGACGTATTTCATTTGCGGAGGTATTTAGAGAAGTTTAAGTTCAGGTAAATTATTAAAGCGAGCAGATGCTGTAAGGGTAGTATTATCAGCTTTGAGGTGGTTGTTACGAATGCTAAGACCCCGAAAACTAAGACCTAAGACCTAAGACCCCGAAAACTAAGATCCCCCGTCTATTTATTGATTTACACTTTTCCGGTGGGTCTTAGTTTTCGTAATTACGAAAGCTCATTACGAAAACTAGGACCCATCTTATTTTTCTTGTTTATCAATTTTATTTTATTTTAATAAATAGAATATGTATATGTGCACGATCCTTCGCAGTAAAGCACTATTTAAGCAATAGTGAAAATCAGACCTGAAAAAAAAAAAAAAAAAAAAAAAAATTTCAGGCCTGTACGGGATTCGAACCACTGACCTCTGCGATACTAGTGCAGCGCTCTACCAATTGAGCTAACAAGCCAACTGGGAGCAGGCCATCAAATTAATTCGACATAAACCCGTAGATGATAAATCAAACAACAACAAACATATGAAACATATGTATGAACTGCGGTTATGAAACGTATATGTGCACGATCCTTCGCAGTAAAGCACTATTTAACCAATAGTGAAAATCAGACCTGAAAAAAATTTCAGGCCTGTGGATCGTGCACTAGTATCGCAGAGGTCAGTGGTTCGAATCCCGTACAGGCCTGAAATTTTTTTCAGGTCTGATTTTCACTATTGCTTAAATAGTGCTTTACTGCGAAGGATCGTGCACATATACGTTTCATAACCGCAGTTCATACATATGTTTCATATGTTTGTTGTTGTTTGATAAATAGAATATGTTGAAATGTAAAAAGCGAATAATAGACAGCAACTAACACCCCGTCTTTTCAATGATTTATCACTTCTCCGGTGGGTCTTAGTTTTCGTAATTACGAAACCTCATTACGAAAACTAAGACCCCATCTCATTTTTCTTTATATTTATCGATTTTTTGAAGGTGAGCGGGAGAGTTTATATATCATCTTAATTTTTTGCTTTTCCGGTTGGATCGAAGAACCTGGTTGCTTTAAGATTAAGAGGGATTTTCTACAACCTTTCCTTGCGTTTCGAAGCATTTTCTCTTGCGACACAGAAACTGAGTTATTTTTAGAATTGTTTTGCAACTGTTTTGAATCGTTCTACAAAATGCAAAAATAATGAAACTTGAGGAAATTTTTTTAAATGGAACAGTTCAGACTTAATTAGGGTTTTCCCACTTTATGAGTAGTGCCGTTAGTTGTAAAACGGAAAACGTTTTTTTATCACATTTCAGGTGGGATCTTAGTTTTCGTAATAACGAAAGCTAATTACGAAAACGAAGACCCCATTTTATTTTTCTTGTTTATTTATTTTATTTTATGAGAATATGTTGAAATGTAAAATGCGTATGAAAAGTAAATTGTATAATACACAGCAATTGTTTTGGGTCGTTCAACAAGATGCAAAAATAGTGAAACTTGAGGAAATTTTTCAAATGGAACAGTTCAGAATTAATCAGGGTTTGCACACTTTATACTGTCGTTAAGCTGCTGTTACACGTAACAATTTTTCCTGCAACGTGTCTCGCAACAAAATTTGTTGCAAGTTGCACGTACCATGTTACACGTTACAAATACCATGCAACTTGTCTCGCGACAAAAATTGCGTAAGTTGAAAATGACGCATATGTCGAATACAGAGTGCGGCGAAACATGTTGCAAGAGCCATACTACAAGCAGTTTTGTTGTGCAGCTTGAAAAAAATTGTTGCAGAAAGTAGAAAACGATTCAACTCCTCGTGCAACTTAAAAAAAAAATTCAGTTCCATGAAGGGATGTTACACGTAAAAGTCGTAAATGCAACTTGCAACAATATTTTTTTCAGATACGATGAATATATGAAGTTCATATATTTTGAACTGCGGTTATAGATACGTATGATGCACGATCCTCGCAGTAGAGAGCGCTATTTATGCAATAGCGAATATCAGACCTGAGAAAAATCAGGCCTGTACGGGATTCGAACCACTGACCTCTTCGATACTAGTGCAGCGCTCTACCAATTGAGCTGACAAGCCAACTGGGAGCATAAATAGCGCTCTCTACTGCGAGCATAAATAGCGCTCTCTACTGCATCATACGTAAATATTTTTTTCGAAAACTAAGATCCCACCTGAAATGTGATAAAAAACGTTTTCCGTTTTACAACTAACGACACTACTCATAAAGTGGGCAAACCCTGATTGAGTCTGAACTGTTCCATTTAAAAAAATTTCCTCAAGTTCCATTATTTTTGCATCTCGTAGAACGATTCAAAAATAGCTCAGTGTCTTGGAGGAAAATTAAGAATCGCCCGTCGCGCGAAAAAATACTTCGAAACGCAAGGAAAGGTTATAGGAAATCCCACTTAATCTTAAAGCAACCAGGTTCTTCGATCCAATCGAAAAAGCAACAAATCAAGATGATGTATGAACTCTCCCGCTCACCTTCTAAAAAATTGATAAATATAAAGAAAAATGAGATGGGGTCTACCGTCTTCGTTTTCGTAATGAGGTTCGTAATTACGAAAAGTAAGATCCACCGGAGAAGTGATAAATCATTGAAAAGACGTGGTGTTAATTGCTGTCTATTATTCGCTTTTTACATTTCAACGTCTTCTATTTATTGAAATAAAATAAAATTGATTAACAAGAAAAATGAGGTGGGGTCTTAGTTTTCGTAATGAGCTTTCGTAATTACGAAAACTAAGACCCACCGGAAATGTGAAAATCAATGAAAAGACGGGGAGTTTAGTTTTCGGGATCTTAGTTTTCGTAACAACCGCATAGAGGTGTTAACTTGTGAACTGAAGTGCAGTGAAGAATAGTGGGCCTACAATACTCCCCTGAGGAAATCACTTGACTCCTTTCCACCCAGGTAAACTACTTGCTTCAGTGCTGTGGTTTTTGCGAAAACCGGACTGCCTTGAAAAAATCAAGTTATTATCGCAGAGAAAAGTGTATAGCGTATTGTGCATGTGGCGCTCAATGACTTTCGACGAAACTGGAAAAACTGAAATGGGACGATAGTTACACGGATCACATTCAGCGCCATTCTTATACAGAGGTGTCACCTTATGCAGTTTTCCAGTGCGAGGGAAAAGTCCCCGTAGAAAAAGAGAGGTTGGTCAGTTTTGCAATACTTGGCGCAACAGCAGGGGCCGCTAAACGCAGAAGACGAGCGGTGATTTTGTCTATGCCAGCCGCCTTATCAGGACTAATCGAAAGGATTATCTCGTTAACCTCCACACTTGTTATGGCGGGAACGGAAAATACAACATCAAGGCCCTTACGAGATTTCACAAAGTTACTCGGCTTCGGAAAATCAAATGAAATTTGACGTAGGCCTTCTCGCAGTTTATCCGCGATAGTGGAGAAATAAGCATTAAGGCATTCAGCCCTTCCCAGGAAATCCTCCGCATCGCGCCATCGACATTCAAGTTTTTCACCGCCTTAGTGTTCCTTTTCGATCCGGTTAAAGCATTTATTGTTTTCCAGATTACCCTCGTATTGTTTTTATTTTTCTCAAAAGAATTGTTGTAAAAATCACGCTTAGCTGAGTGCAAAGTAGAAACTGCTTTGTTTCTTGCAGTGCGATAATTAGCCCAGTCATTCTCATTGCATTACGTCACAATTCTTCACAGTTTAAAGTCTTTTATTTACATTCGCTATGCGCTTCTTCAAATAGATAATACATTTAAAATAAATATACGATGGATCATATTTCAAATAAGTTTCTCTGCAATAATTATACATATATTAAATCTGTCTTATTGTACATATCAATAAAAACCTTACATTTAAAAGTCATATTGGTATACGACCAGAGGAAATGGATCTGTCCATTTTGAAAATAATTTTTAGACGTTTTCGATGGTGTTTCGTACTCTAAACATAATTTCATAGTTGCAAACTTAAAAAAAAATGTAAAAAGCAAATATATGAAAATGCACTTTATCAAAAAAAAAGTAGATGTTATCACACATTTTCAATTTGTTTCCTTATTCCTTATTTTCCACATAGGATCTGCAAGCATTGCAGATTAACTTAACTTCTAAGTATGACTTCCTCCGACTGCAATCTTTGCACTCAGTTAAACTCTACACTATGGGACACCACTATTTACGAACAATGCAGGGATTAAGTAACGAAAGATGACGCAGAAAATATTCTGGTACGTAATTCCCATTTCGCTTCATTTCATCATGGTTATCCAGGAATTTTCACGGCACTCAAGACATCTCGGATGCAATTAGTCTTGGGCATCTCCTTGGATGAGTGTTCTTTTTCTTTGTACACATTCCACCATGGTATCTTTGATAAGCTGTTCGTTGATCGCTGTGTTAAACTCTACTAAGCCACTGAGCCGATCAAAGATGTCGTGCGTATACTTCAAGTTAAATGTACTGAACCGTTTGTCGGGATCATTGAATACTGGAAAATCACCAGCCTTCTGTTCCTGTTTAGTAGTTCGAGGCACTCCTGTGAAAGGAGAACACAAAAAAATTATATTCAGGCTTCATAGGTTCATTTTTTTAAAATAAGTAATAGTATTGATTATCTACAACAAATTATTAGAGGCATTAATAATATCGTTGCAAAGAGATCTACAAAGATAAACTTAGGAAATGTTAGAGATTACTAAAAATGTACTAAGAACCTTTTTTTCTAAGAACTTTCGGAACCTTGTGTACCTCAGAGAGGTTTTCTCTCACCCATAGGATAGGATAGGATAACTTTATTTATACACGGTTTCTCCATCAGTTGATTTAGTTAATTCTATACTAGAAACCTATCTATCTAACTACAATAATAATTTGATAATAACAATTCAAATAAGAGAAATAAATAACAAATTCTGCTTTTCATGGAGGCCGTGTCTAGAATTTACTTAGAATTAAGATCTTACTTTAAAATGTGGCTACTTAATTTAGATTCTAGAGCCCATTTCTTTTTTAAGCGTAGCAGGCTAAGACCAAAGCCAGAGAATTCACGTGAATCAATGATCATGAGCAATTTATTCTCACCTGGCCGTACAAAATCTCTGTATGTCTTGTTGACAAGAACAAAGTGAAGTACTATTGGACACTTGGGGTTTGTAGGATCTTTAAACACGTAACATTCCTTCCATCCGTCTCTGTCAAACTGTTCGTCTGCGTCAATTGGCGGGAAAAGAAGTCCGTTTCGTTTGGCCCAGTCTTCTGCTAATTTGATGTTCTGAGGAAGTGAAGAAAATGCTTAGTTTTAAAAGAAATATTCAAGAGAACCACAAAAGGCATAACGCAAAAAATCTTTTTCTTTCAGTTAATTGAGAAAGCAGGACACATTTTTAAGGTAAGAGGTTTGCAACGACAATTTTAATCAGATTTCTTAGAGGCAGGCATGTCAGTCAAAGTGGTCCCTTAACATGTTTGTTCACCTTTTTCCCAGATAAGTTGAAATAGCTCGAACAGTATGTACTGAGAATTCCAATCCAGTTCTTACTCCGGTAAAATGACAGTCTAAAGATGACCAATATCTATGACTGGACACACGCACTTTTGAAGTATAAAAATTGTTTACCTTAAATGGCCTTTCCTCGTCAGACTCTCTGGCGCTGAAATCAAATGACAGAATAAGATCAACGGACCTCTGTTTCCTCAGAAGGGGCGGATAAGGCGAATTAAACATCAGTCCTGCATCGATGAGTTCCATTCGTTTCCTCTTGATGTTGTCTCTTTCGAAGGGACATTGTGGTGCTGCTCCGTCTGCATACTCTGGAAAAACAAAGCGCATGTGTGTTGGCGCCGGCCTTTCATGGAAACTATACAAAACATAAGGACTATGTGGGGTTTTTCTTACAAAGTGAAGCCAGTACAGCACATTGCAAGTTTATACTGGGAAATGTTTACTGAAAGTGAGCTTCCAATAGAAAGCAATTGTATAAACTAGACAAAGGTTGCGCAGATATCAACATATGTCTCACTACGTTTAAAACGCAACTGAAGTGCGTGTAGTATGTATTTCATCGCATCAAAACTGCGGTTCATATCCCATTACTGCGTTTCTTCGCGTTCTACGTTCGTTTTCTATTCATTGGTTGAACTAAATTTTACGATTCTTCTCCTTAACAATAATAATGATAAAGCTATGCACATCAGAAATTTAAAAAAATACCTTTAGCTCCATCAAGTCCCAGGCCTCGTAGGAAGTTGTGGACCAGCCCTGCTCTTTTTGACCGAGTTTGGAGACCTGGTAACTTTTCAAGTACATAGTCTATGACTTTTCTACGGAACTCTTTCTTCTCTGTTTTTTGGTTTTTTGTCGCTTTGCTATCTAACTTGTGGAGTTCTTCGTCCGCTTCAACGTCTTTTTGTAGTTTGGCCATGAGAGAAATTCCAACATCTTTTTGGTTTTTTTTTTCGCCGACGTCACCAACGCCTTCGTCGACATCATCAACATCATCATCATCATCAGAGTCGTTTTTGTTGCTCTTTTCGGACAGAAATTGTTGCTCTGTAAAAAATTAAAAACAAAAAACAAAAACAGTGTTAATCCCCACACGGTTTTCAGCACTCGTAGCGGACACAGTTAAGAAAATATTATTTGTATCTCAGCTGATTGACAAATCCTTTTGTCAAATTCAAATTTCACTGCCTCTTTCACATTCAATTTTCAGTCCTTGTTTCGTAAGTTTTATGACTACCTTTTTTATCATCTATTGCATAGAGAAGTTAAACGTTAATCGCCCCTGTGAGATGAAGGGAAGCCAAGCGCATTAGTTGTGTTAAGCGTAAAACCGGACCAGAAGCGGTTGAGTGCTATTCTGTGATGAGTCAGTCATTCACACTTTACCTAAGAGTTGTTTCTCGTCATCCTGTTCCGTGTTTATCTGCTTTTTTTGGTTCAGAACTCTCTGCAGCAGGATTGCATAAAAACTTCCCCAGATTCCTAAAACACAATAAACATCTCTAGATAAATCCACTGCCTATTTAAGTGAAGTGATAAACTCAAGCTTAACAACATAGTCCGCGCATTATATCAGTGTTCCCTCTTATTTCTCACTAAATGCTCTCCGCCTCGTGCATTTTGTTAAGTTTTACATTCCGCAGACAATTCAGCGATTTGCTTTCTATGTAAGGTCTTTGTTGTCTCTCTAACAAATTCTGAGCACCATATGGTGGGGTGTGGCCTTTTGTGATTGACGTGAATGTTTATCAATGACTAGTTAACGAAATGCTGAATGAACTTTCCAGTCCTAAACTGCTACATGTTGACATGTCATACCTTGCAGATAATAAAGTGGAGATTCAGGGAACTTCTCAACGAGTTTCCCACAAAAGAATTTACTTCCAAAAAGTTCGGTCTTCATAAAGGTGCCATACTTGTCCATTCCAATCTCGTAAGGAGTAAACTCTACCCATTCTAAAGAAAAAGACACAAAGTTTAAAAACAAGAAATCTAGATTACATCCGAGATTGATAAATGTCTTATCATATGGCAAAATATCACACCTGCATATGACTGTGCTGATACGTCTCTTTTGGAATTAAGCGCGGTGTATATTGGCATGGGAACTGCTCCATTTGCAACCTTCTCCTTTTGATCACTTAGTTTTACTGAGTTCTTTTTCTGTGGGACAGTAAAACAAATATCTTACATTGAATATCACAATTAAAGTTATAAGTCAGCGCCACCACATCACCAGTGAAAATAAGAAGTGGAACCGCCGTTAAAGACAATTAACTTTGAAAAATGCTCTCCCAGTAGAGTGATCATACATCTTAACGTAATAGAATTTGTTTCTTTTTCGAGTAAATCATCTTCATGCATTATACGTAATCAATTGAGTATTTGTTGTTCAAATCCAACTTACGGGTCCTAAAAGGCTTTCTCCGACACAATGGCCATAAAAATCTGTCAGACTAACAGGCTGTCCTTTCTTCCATTTTTCTGTGATATCTTTGACGTACTGCATCACCCTCCTGGGGGTAAGTAACCACATGGGTCCCCACTGTAGATGTTCTCTGATATTCTTCTGGGTCTCCATGGAGTCAATTTTCTCTCCCGCGGTCTGAGAGTATAACAAAGACAAACCCCTGAAAATTCGAGGACAAAAACTTTCAGTCAAAACTTTCAAACATTTCTTATGATTTTAGAGGCAAAACTTGCTTACTTACCAAGCAGAACCTGATAAACCGGTTAAATAAGTCATGCAATCCATCAGATCCATCTCATCCAAGGCACGACAGGCCGCGCTGAAGCCTGTAGTAGCTCGGTAACCACCCCCTGAGCCAAGCACGGCTATTGTGGGAACCTGGAAAGGAATCAAAAATGTTCAGAGCAAGGAAACCTCTCATATTTACGCATTTGATTCGGAGTGTGGAAGTATTAATCATTATGTTTTCAGCTGAAGTCAATTTCTCCCATTTTCACACCCCATCAAATGGTTAGTATTCGAACAGACTTTCTTTTCAAAAACAAGAATTTTTAATAACTTATTTTCCTACCTCATCCATGTTTTGTGGCGCTTGTTCTCCCAACAACCTTTTCATGGCGTCAAACACGATAGCTTTTCTCTTCTCTCTAAATTCTTTCTCTTCATCGCAAAGTTCTGAACTGTAACGAAGGTCAGCGTACTCCCCAGATCTGAGACGATATAAAATTCTTAGGAAAGAGTCCTTAAAAAATAAGGACAAGTAACTTACAGACTGATTAAATCAGGCGCGGTGGAACTATAAAATAAATACTGACTTGTGACGATAGATATGAAATACCAAAGACCTTTGCCTCTTTTATACGGCATGTGTACGATCCATAATCGATTATGCAGAATAAGTTTTTCATTACTCTCTCCCTGAATACCTCCACCAAGAACTAGAACATATTCAGGAAAGATCCATGAGAATCATTTGTCCTGGTATGCAATACGAACAGGCCTTAGCTATTATGAATCTTCCAACTGTGAAAGACCACCATGAAAATATGTGTACAGCAACATTTCGCGATATAATGAACGATCCTCAGCACAAATTAAGTAAACTTTTACCACCCTGCTATGTAAGCTCTCATAGGTTGAGGCACGAGCGTACCTTTGCTTTGTCACTTTGCAAGACAAATAGACTCAAAAACAGTTTTTTAATTGCTTCGGCCAGAATAGTCAACAGCCACAAATAATGTACAAATTCCCCCTTACGATGAACTATGTATTTTTTAATGATAAGATGTATACATGTACATAGTAATTTCTATTTTATATCTGTGAATACGCAATTCAGTTCATGCTGTGAAGTATTTACCAATAAAGTATCTATCTATCTATCTATCTATCCATCTATCTATCTACTTACACTGTGGATGCCTCCAGGGTAATGTCCACTTCAGAATACTATATTAATGAGAAAAATTATATATTATTTAGTACAAAAAGCCTTTGAAAGCACTCGACGTTCTTTGAAAAGTCGATCATATCAGGTCATTTTTTCATTAGAACAGAGTCTACAGCAAATTCTCCTGTTGGGATAATTTCAGTTTAAGCAAATTCTTACCTCTCCAAATTTAAGAGTTCTGTGCTCCAGTTTGCCCAGTTGTAAATTATCAAGTGGCAAGCAGACTGCAATACCAATTTGATCATCAGCGTTGAAGTCTTCATCCCATAAGGTCAGCTCTAAAATAATAAGAAAAAGTTAGAACTTTCTAGTTCAAAATCGGGTTGGAATTAATTTGAAATGTGCCGGTGATAAATGATAACAACCTTTGCGACCGAATGGAAGAAGAGCTAATGATAACAATTATCACTTAATGGTCTATTTACTTGCAGTTCTGATGAAGGTCTCCCATCGAAACGTTTTTATTAAACTTTCTTAGACTTTTTATTTGAGTATATGTCTTTCTTAGCTCGAAGTCGTCCGTCCTCGTGCACTACAATATTTTTCCTATTATTTATCGAGGTTTGGACTGTGAATCCTTTTGGATCCTTCTGGCGCGGCGTCACTGTTGGCTCGAGGCCTTTTAACTTGTTATATATATATATATTTACTTTATTTATCAATTCATGTATTTCACAAACCTAGCACATTGTTTTCTTCAGGATCAATATGAAAGACAAATGGTTCCTCTTTCCACTCAGGGTTCTTGTTATTTGAAACACATTTTGTTCTTTTGACAATTTCAGCTGATGAAGGGATTCTCATCCTCAAATATGGATCCGGTGTATCGACTTAAAGCAAAGAAAAAATAGTGCGATAAGTAAATGAAACAAAAAGAACTTAACAAAGATAAAAGCCAGCTAATGTGAATACACCTTGGTCTGTAAACGCCGATAAGCTTAGTGCCGATTTCCGTTGGCATAAACCTGGCAAAAATCTCTTAAATAAGAGAGCTTGCATTGAAAAAAATCAAAAGCTATATAGTTAACACTCCTTTGCTTTTTCTTTGTTTGAATGTATCGTGTCTTTCTTGATATATCTGTTGTAGAACTGTGGTTTACAAAGTAAAGTTATACTCACTCCAGTCATACCATCCTTGAGTAACGTTTCTGGCTCTTAAAACATCAATCTTAACTGCTATGCAGGATCTTGGAGAGGCCTGAAATAAAGGAATAAAAGCTTAGTGAGTCTGTTGCTTTGAATAATACACGGTCTTAATTCCTCCACTTCAAAGAAAGGTTTAGAATCTGAACCGACGATCTACACTTAATACACAATACGTTACTTTAAAGTTGGCGATAAAGAATGTATGTTTTCTTTAGGAGAATTTAAGCAGTAGCCTTGCATAACAATAATAGTCACGGAATCTGCTCTAAAAATACTACCAAAAAAAAAAAAAACAAAAGCAAAAACAAGACAAGAACAAAACAAAACAAAGGACAACAAAACAAATATCTCCGAAAAAGTAATCCATTGACATCATTTGCTATTACATGTTTTAACCAACTTACCTGCAAACTTTGAACTAACGCTGCTGTTTCTTGCACTTTATTTCCCTGTGTTTCATTCTTGAGAATCATTTTTTTACACTGAAAGGCAAAACATACTCCAATAAGCACTTCGTAGTCGGTTTCAATGGCAATTAAAAAAAGTCTCCCGCTGATCACGTAAACTTGTTCGTTTCGCACGCGAAAATCTGCCTACTCTTGCCGCTCACGCGGTTGGGTGGAGCACAGCGGATATGACTCAGCGATCGCCAGTTTGAAAACGTCCACGTCCCTGAAGTAAACTGTTTACATCGGCGGCCTAGCTACCATAAAATTGCATTCTGAAGATGCTATTAAAAACAACAATTTTCAAACTTTTTAAATCTACGTTCTAAATTAAAAACTTTCCTGAGCTTCTTTTCAAAACCATTTTTTACGTTATTGCCTTAGTACAAAATAGTCCTAATTTTCTGCAATCGTTGCACAGACTCGTTCAATAGTTTTATCATCTTTCAATATTCTGACATAGCGTTACTCAGAAAGGTTGGGCTACTAAATTAGATACTGTATTCAATTTTCATTACCGGACAAAGACAACACACTGAATTTTTAACGTAAAACTTTATACTGAATAGCAAACAATTGATAATATTGTGTTGTCTTACCTTCGCACTATTGTAGCTCAAACCAGTGTACCGAAGTGATTTTTTAACCTATGGATGCGTCGATTGTGAACTTTGAAGAGCTGAACTTTCCTTTATATACGCTCTGGGCGCGAAGTATTTTAATAATTATCTCTTTGACGTCAATTGGCAGAGATCACGTACTTTTAAACAATGACCTCAAACTCATTATGCGTGATTAACTGGCTCTTGATTGCCGGGCTTTGGTCACACAAGCCTGCCTATCTTGAGTTTTGTCAGCCAAAGCGGAAAGCCAATGACGAAATTGAAGTAAAACAACTGTCAAAAGTGTTGGTTCGTAGCTTGTTGCGAGGGAAACTGGTTAATTGAACATATTCCATTGACTCGGTGGTCTTAAACTTTCCACTTCACAGCTTGTACCCTCAGTTGACCCCTGAATTTCAATGCAAATTGCTCGATCACGCGCAAATTTTCTCAAGCCAATATCTTCAACATTCTTGAGATAAAAAAAGGATATCGAACGGTTTAGCGTCTGTCTTTGTTTTCGGAAGTAGTTCGCGGGATTTTGAAATGAAAAATAGCACAAACAATCAGTGACCTTTGAAATCAGAGCGATGCCAATGCAATCGTCTGTTCTGAATCTCTAGTTTCATTTCGAATTTTCAGTGTAAGCACTTGAACTATACTCAACAAACTTTTGCTTAATTGATATTAAAAGAACAGCATAGCGCCAGGACAATTATTTGTGTGCAATACTGAGTCCTATTGATAAATTCCTCTGGTATTGAACCACACGCACAGGAAAGAAAAACATCTCTGACATAACGTTACTTAATCACGAGAGCGGAAGGTACTACAGCTACCATCAGCCGCACTGAAAGATTGCAATAAATGATACCTTTGTCCTTAAACTGCGACAGGAAAATGCTGGAGGAAAAGCACGTGTTAAAAAGCTTCCTTAGCACGAACTGTCCTCGCCGGCTACAGTCAAATCTTTTTTATTTCAGCTTCACAAAAACAAAGGGTGGGCGATAAGATTTAATCAGCTTCAAAAGGCGAGCAAGGAGATAACAATCAAATTTTCATTATTCTTTCATCAGAAGATCGTAATTGACAAAGTACATAACATCCTTTAAGGGTATTTCCTGACATGACGTTTCCAAAACTTTCATTTTAAATAACTTTATCTCCAAGGCCCCAGGAAGTGAATACATTAAACTCACATAATACCTTTAGCGAATGAATTAGCCAACATTACAGTACCATGAGAATACACAAAAACTGAAATACTTCATCGACCATAGCTCTCTAAGGAAAACACCTCTATCGTAAATGTGCAAAGAATAAGAAAGAGCACCATAATGAACGCCAGCTTCGATTTAATACCAGTACCTACACAATTATCCGCAAAAAATAGACCGTAATATTAACAAATCAGTGATGGTGCAATTTTGATTAGCATTTAATGAATTTGTTTACATACACAGACAATTACGTGCCCTTTTCTTAATTGAAATAAAACATCGCCACAGGCGTACCTGTGACGAAAAGTTCACAATTTCTTTTTAATATTCTACCGTTGTACGGATACATCACCATCAGCCACTTGCAACACGGACTAAGAAAGAATCGACAGTCTCAAACCCAATTCGCTTTAACTCTTTCTTCCGGTAAATTACCGTTACAAAGCTTTTCGTCTGAGATCGGAAATAGAAGAAAAACAGGATGTACTTCCAGACAGCCTTACACAAGTGTTGATAATGTCTGTTCTTTGATAAAAAGAACGGAAAAACGTAAGATAACCTTAACTTGTGAGAAAGGTAAACCCACTAATTCAGTCATATTCAGTAGATGCAGTATTAGCTAAACTAGCTGTTGTTCCTTTCATAGTTAATATGAGGTAGTGCAAAGTGTCTGTTCATTGACTCATATCGCAACACGTCGCGCACCGCCGTTTAAGTTCATCAATACTTTTGTGAGTGTTTTGTCTTTGTTTTCGCCGGTCTTCGTTTCTCTTGCTTTACCGCTTTTAGATATAATCTAGAAATACCGAATGTCATATAAACACGTCATATGACCTTTACTTGTAATTGTAAAGTTAAAAAGTGATACACTTGTTTTAATTCTCTTGTGGTAAAACCACCTATTAACTATGTTCCTTTTGATAAAGAACGGAACCTCTTATTTAACGTGTTTAGCTTGATATCAGTGGACATTCACACATGAAACAGCTTGAGAGTTTCCTGTAATTCTTGCACTTTTCACTTTATCAAACGCTTTGCTTTGAACTATAGCAATTCTAGAACGGTTAGCCAGTTGAAATTAAACAGCAGATGACATTCTCTATTTTCCGGAGACAAGTAACATCAAATTGTTATCAAAAGAATGAAGTCAACAGCAAAATAGAAAGCCATGGATGGAAAACAATCGAAATTGGCCAGAAATAGAAAAATGGTGGATAAGGAAGTGAAAGAAGCAAACTGTGAAATGAAGCATAAAATTTGTGGGCGGTAAGTGTGCTACAAAAAAAACCACATTTTATGACATGTAAACCCCTATCTTTAAACTAAATTAGTTTAATCGTTATCGAAAAAGAACGAGGAAGTGTTCGTGTTATTCCGGCTTCGTTGGTTATTACTCAATGCCAAAAAATTTCCAAAAGTCGTAACGAGAAGAAAACAAGCCAAGTCACGAGATTCTGAATACTTATCTGTTCAGTGAGTTTATAGATGACGTCTGCTAGTTTATGGCACATCTTTTTAAGAATTCCCTCTAATGTTTAGTGGTAGAACGCCCGAGCGTTTTACAGTCACTGCCTTGATCTCTTAGAGGTCCAATTATTTTTCTCTTCTCTGTTGTTCGCCATTATAAAATAAATGACGCATTTTCATGACCTCTTCCTTGTTTGATCAACGTGTGCCAGTTTATGGCACATCTCTTCCTTTAAGAATTCCCTCTTATGTTTAGTTGTAGAACGCCCGAGCGTTTTACAGTCGCTGCTTTGATTCTTTAGAGGTCCAATTATTTTTTTCTTCTTTTTTGTTCGCTATTATAAAATGAATAAAGCAATTCTTCATTATTTCTATTTCTTCCTTCTTTGATCACGACTCGTAACGGTTGCGAGTGTATCATTAATCCGTTGCGAGTGAGTATTCTCGTTCCCTCGTGGACGTGAAACTTCGCGCTTCCAGTACACGCAGAATCATCTAGATTGGTTATCAAGCGTATGTTAAGGAGGGGAATAACGATCCATGAAATTTCTGGAATTTTCTAGAATGCTCATTCATACGTCACCCTGTCACGCTGTAAACCTTTCTAGCCTGGAGCATTACGCAATTATGAATTAAAGCTTCCAGAATTGCTGGGTTTTAATCTTCAAGAATGTTGTAGAATACTTTAAAATTAAGCAAGCGCACTCAACTGCTCGGTAGTAATAGCATTCTCACTGTTTATGGTTCGCTGTCGGCAGCTATCAACAATCTAGAGAATTTGGTCTTGGAGAAGTAGAGAGAGCTACTGTGGTGTACTATTGAATTTGTCTCAAGTAACTTGGCATTCAACAAATATTTCAGTGGTGATCTCAGTAGATTATGTTTTTCAAGGGTCGTTCCCTTGTAATCCCGCGCAATCTCACGGCTGACCGTTCAATCATTTGGATTTTCTGCGGCAAATATGAGGTAGTGCAAAGTGTCTGTTCATTGACTCGTGTCGCAACACGTCGCGCACCGCCGTTTAAGTTTATCAATACGTTTGTGAGTGTTTTGTCTTTGTTTTCGCCGGTCTTCGTTTCCCTTGCTTTACCGCTTTTAGATATAATCTAGAAATACCGAATGCCATATAACCACGTCATATGACCTTTACATGTAATTGTAAAGTTAAAAAGTGACACACTTGTTTTAATTCTCTTGTGGTACAACTTATACATCTAATTGGGGTCTTGGCGGAAATCAGAACGAAGAACCCTTAAGCTATAATGACTACATTGATATAACTCGTGAAGAAGTAGTGCTGGATTTATAATGAACTAAGAACATTTTTGAACAATTTATCGACTCCCTCGATGCGATTCAATATTTTCAAGTTTTCGCTTCTTTCCCAGTTTTCGTTAATTTCTTGCGCCTGAGTCTTTGAATCTAACACTTTTTCTGCGCGGTTCTGGATGGTAATCATGGCTACTCAATTATCTCTTTGGTTTTTGTTCGATTCAAGAGGGGCGTGATTATCTATTTGCGCAATATTCAGTTCACATTCTTCCCCAATCAATACTTGGTATTTCTTGCATCCCAACTGTTTCTGACTCAATTTGGAATTCTTATGTCTTATCATCGCGCGCATAAGAAACGATATTGCTGCTGCTTTGTCATAAAACGAGTCACAGGAATTTAGTAACAATACTGTGCGTGTGATTTATTTCAAAGTCTTTGTCCTAAAAAGATACCGTTATCATGTGAGACAAATTGTATTGAACAAAATTCTTTGATTAGTAAGACAAAATGTCCTTGTACAAAGTTCAGTAGCAATATAGAGATGTTCTGCTCAGTTTTTACGCAAGCGCAGTGCTGTCTGCCTTGTATGAGCTTTCTGGTCAGTCTCTTCAGTTTGCGTTTTCCAAGTTGCCTCGTTCTACACGCGTTAATTTTTGGTAATGAATCGGTTCACTGCGGTACGTGTTTTGGAGACCCAGTCGGGGATGACTTCTGATATACTGTGTCTTCAACCTCAGCGCTATAAAGAGAGTTAAATAATGATCTTTTACTGAAATTATTCCAGAACTGAATCACTGCTTTGAAAAAGCACGAATTTTACAACGTTACGAAAAGCCTTCTTTTTAGAAGATAGAATCTATCACGACTATAACAGATCAACCGGTGACGCTTTTTCAACTAATTCACAGAAATTCAAACAACGACAACAGCAATTGACCGAATATAATTTGCGGCAACCCAGTTCACATGCTATACAATATTCGAAACGAAAGAAAGGTTGCATGACCTCATGTATTCCTGAACTTCGCAACAGTTTACATTTTTAAATTTGCTAATTTATTGCTATTTCGAAAACTATTTTTGCAAACGGTTCAATGTAAAAAAGGCACAAACATACCTTCCAGCAGTATTTTGAACCCATTCCACAACACTTTGTATAAGATTGACAACTAGATTGATCGCTATAACAACGTACTCCTGAATGACAGCTAACACATCTGGTAACTTCTCCACTATCTTTTCGCCAAGTTTTGCGAACCAAGACGCGACAGAGGAAAAGAAGTCTGGGGCGAGTTCGTAAATCTTGTACGCTAAGTTAGTTATAAGCTCCTGCGCCTTGGCGAGTAGGACTGGGACGTGTTCTGATAAGAAATCCCAGACTGTTACCAGATATTTGTGAACCACAGGCCACCAAGTGTCCCAGAAGTGCTTAAGATAATCGCGAACTATACCAAGGTAGACTGGACCTTCTGTTTCAATCTGCAACAAAAAATAACAAAAGAAAAATTATAAAACTACAAACAGTTTGGTCATCCATGCAGAATGGCAACAAGAGCTATCTTTTCGAGAGACAGATGATCATGATAAAAATGCTCACTCATCCTGGAATATTATTGGCTGATGTGTGTGATAAAGGCAAAAACCGCCCGGTTTTTATTCATTAATGATATTCCTTCCCCTTCCCAAAGATTTTTTAAACTTAATGGGGTAATTGTTATTTTGACTCTACCTTAAGCCCTATTTCCATATAATCGTCCCTATCGCAACAGTCTTCTCTATCGCTTCCCGGGGAGACAGAAGCGACAGACGCGACTGAAGCGATCCTTGCGATAACTGGCCTCCACTAAAACCTATGTATCGGATCAAATAGTGGAAAGACTGGGACTAGTCGCTTTTTACCGCCAAAACCAAAGTAAAAATGGCGGCAGTCGATCGAAGAAGAAGATTTTTGGCGTGTTTTTCGCTTCTCCGAAATGTTTTGCGAAGAAGAGAGAGAGAACATCGAAGAAAGCATCGGTTTTGGGTTCGGCCGATATTCCAGAGGAGAGAACGTATTGAATTTTCCATACACTCCTTCAAGAGATGAAAAACGAAGATCGCGAGTATTTCTACCAGTAAGCCTGGGCTTTTAACCTTAAATTATTAACTATGTTTTCAGTAAGGATTGGTAGCGCCAAATACTCCCCTAGCACTTCTATTTTGTTTTTATGCACAGAAACAGCTGGAAATTTCAATTATGTGCTGTAAATCAGGTGGATCATGGGATATGTCGCATCGCTTCTGTCGCAAAGGTCGTCTTCACCGGTTTCCATTAAAAATATGCGATCGCTTCTGAGTCATTTCCGGTCGTCTCAGTCGCAAGGATAGAACTCGAGTCTATCTCGGACGACTGATCGTTTTTGTCGCAAGGATCGTCCCGGCTGATCGCAAGAGCGTTTCCATTGGATCGTCGCTGTCGCTTCCAAGTATTTCAAGCGACAAGGACGACTGTTGCGACAGGGACGATTATATGGAAACCGGGCTTTACATTTATATGAAAGAATATTTGTGAAAAAAAAAGATAACTTGCTTACCTTTAAGCCAGCCTAAAACTAAGGAATTCATTTAATAATTTGTTACTTTTAATTTATCTTCAGTAGCAAAAAAATAAGGTGTATGATCAACTGGAGCCTACTTAACACCTCACTTATCTCACCTTTTCTAAAATCTGTGGGATTTTAACGTTAAGATAATCTCTGGCTGGCTTGGTTGTTTGGGCTATAAATGCTCCGATAATTGTCAGTTTTTCCCAAACAAATGCAGCAGCTGGATCTGCGTGTTCTCTAAACTTGCTGTAATATGTAGGATAGTTCGTTTGAACCCAACTGAAAGGAAATCGGACAAAAAGAATATTTAAGTTTGAACAATGTTCTATTCCTGCTTCATTGCGCAAAATACAACCTCAACAACGGAAAATATAGCGAGGAAACACAACAAAACTGCTTAAAGCGCGGGAAAACGACAGTGACAGAGTCACCATTGATTTTAGTTTAGCAACTGATTGGTCGAGAGGATGGCGTAAGTTTTTCTGGACCAATCAGAACAAAAACAATCCAATCCTGGATTACGCACGAACCTGATTTAAAACTTGCCCTAGCATTACAAGTAAGCAACAGATGAACCAAGAGGTTATCAGAAATAGCACATAACAGACACTTAATCAAAAGCTGTACCTGTTTGCCACATCAAATCCCTTTTTTGCATGTCCGTATCCTGAAACAGCAGCCTGTTCTAAACCATAATCCCTTGCTATCTGGGCCGTTTTGCTCGCTTTGAACGGGAATTAACAAAACAGATTAACAAGCTGTCGCTGAAATCCTCTTTTAAAATGGACTTCATATTGCGGCCCATGGTATGATCGGTTATGGTTAGCTGATAATTACTAAAAAAAAAATTCAAGTCATCGCGGGTCAAATTAGCGGAGAAATGACGGTCTGTAGTTACTCAAGTATCAGTGAACGTCGCATACATTCCCAGTCTTACAAAGGGCTATGTACTTGTATTTAAGATTGCTTTTGCTGAGCTGAAACAATACCTAGCTAAACCAAATCATCTAGTTAAGATACTGCTATAAATGCACTGTATGATTTAATATCCAGTGGCGTTCATTTGATACTCCTATTTGAGGAAGAATATAGCCAGGAAGGGCACAAAACATGGAATATCACAATAAGCACGAGTTACCTTGGTAACTTTTGTGTTTGTAAACGTCAATTGAAATCACAGCCAATAACAACAACAAAACAAGTTTGAAGAGTTTTCCGCACGAAAAGAACGACTTTTTCTTGATCTTTTTCTCCATTATGGCCTGAAGAAATAAAGAACAGATAGTAAGTGACAAATGGCTCGCCTTCGTGCAGCGCACCTTGTTGAGCCCGCTATGCCCCGATAACAGTTTTTCGAAAAAACGCGCGACCATCACGTGACATCCAAAATTGCCTGACTAACCAGAATACTATGTTTTTTTAAGTATGGGCATCTCACGCGTGCTCCCCGATAAAGTCAGTTTGACCGCCCAAGGAAAGCTCTTTACTGGAACCTTAAGCGCATGCCGAAAACTGATAGACCTGCTGCTGCTGCTGTTGCTACACCAAATGACGAACGAACATCATCACTTCAAAATCTGAGGTCACAGGCATACGGCTGAAGGTAAGTTAATGAATTTTGACGAAAGTCTCTGTGTAACTCCTCTTTCAGAAAAACGACCAGAGGAGGACACACAGCGAAGAGTAGTAAATGTTTGAAATATTGGTGACACTGACAAACATGACAGGCATCAAAGTTCACCAACAGGTGACACCACACATTATAAACCACATGAATAAGCCTCCCATAAGCTTGTAAAATGCAAGCACGTTCGACACTGGTGTACAACACAAAGCTGCATGGATTCTACCATCTCCTAGGAAAAAATATTTCTGCGACATTTATTCCACGAAACTCAGACTTAAATGTCGAATTGCAATGAAGGCTGTTATTTGACAACAAGCTAAATGGCTATTCCGCACGAGGATATTTCTAAATTGAACTGCTTCTAAGCGTTATCAATCGTGACATATAATTTTTTTTTTTTAATTCAGTTAGTTACATTGAGACAAAACTATATGAAGAAGGGATACTGTGGAAGTCTTTCACTAAAAAACTATGTTAAACGTACAGCTGTACGTTAGCAGGTGGGAAAATCTGAACAGGTTGTTATCGGGTGAGGTACAGTAGTTTTAATCTATAAACATCTGTCGGCAAATTCTCATCTTAAATAGGCTGAGGGATGGTATAAATTCGCCATTTTTGGGTTAAAAGTGTAAATATCATAAGTGTAGGATATGGTATTACGATTAAAGAAAAAAAGAAATGAAATGATAATGATAAGTTAATCGTTATTAGTCCGAATGGACAAAGCATAACCTGATAGGTTGCAAGGTTGGAAACTGTCAACATGAAATTAGTGTATGGCAAAACCTGCCGGTGATTTCTTCGTACCTCAGTTATAGGGATATCAGAGCTCTGAAATTCAAATACTAACACCTATGTTTTCGTGCATCATACGTAACATATGTTTTCCTTGTCCTTGGCTCGTGACAAGATGTTTGACATTAATTTTCTCTGCGACCGAGCTCAAAAATATACCATCTTGTTACTCAACACTCATACGACAACGACAACAAAACCGAAAAATAAATACGTAAAATCAGCCCTCAAGTATTTTCATCGTTAAAAACTAAGTGGAAACCTTTTCCTTCAGTGAATAATGACTGAAAGGCGTTACAACCAATGACGCAAAATGGAATCCAAGAACAACTCACCGCTTTGTCTTCGTTGGTCATTATTGCGAATTCAAATTGAACAATTCAGCCTCGTGATAATCAATCACTCCTAGTTGAATTATTTTCAAACCCGTCAACAGCCCAGTTACAGAGATTTGGCAGAAGAACAAGAAGATTCGGGGAAAACCCAGAGCAGCAAAACTATTCGACCTGCTTGCTGCATGAGAACCATACACAAACTATCACGTGAACAACACGTTACATGGGTACGACAACCAATCACAGAACACTATGGGCTACTGGACAGTTACGCAGCAAAACTAACTGACCAGCTTGCTGCATGAGAATCATAACCACATTACCACGTGAACTTCACGTTACATGAATATGTCTACCAATCACAGAGAACTTTAGGCTACCCGACTGTTGTGATTGACATGACTTCTAAAAAGGCTTTAACAGAAACAACGTCCCTCCACTGAAATTAGAAATTGCAGCTGACACATCGGAAAAAGTTTAGGGTACAATTCGGTCGAATGTCCTGTTAGAGGAGTCGAATATAAACAGATCTCTGTGTCTTTTAGGCCATTAAAATTCTCAATTGTTAACGTAAGTAAAATTGGGATTCTAAACAAAACAAACGAACGACTTATACTGAATGTTTCTCTACGCTCTGAAGTGCGCATTGCTATTAAGAACTGCTTGGAAACTCCCTTAACCTGATATGTTCACTTTGCAGGAGGTCTGACGCTTCTAAACATGGAGAGCATACCAATTTTATCCAAGCGGTTAAAAAGACATATACACGTTATTTTTTTCATCAACATTGGTAAATGTTTGAGATTCTCATAGCACGACTAATGGCTACCACTTCAACTCTAGCTAGATCACTCATCTGTACATTCAGTTGGTTATTCACTCATTTATCTATTTGTCAATTAATTTATTTATCTATTTATTGACAAAATGAGCTTCTCTTATACCTCACAAGCTTCCACACAGCTGTCCAGACCGGGCTGTTAACCAATAAAATAGACAATATATCTTTTAGTTATCAATAACTCAGTGGAATCAAAACAATTGGTATCAAAGACAAGGTAACATCTTGGTCACAGGCCCCACCCCCTTATCACCAGTAGAGAGGGAAGACCCTAAAAAAAAAGAAGGTACTTTGCTGATTGATTCCAGCTCACAGGCACATGTACAGAACTGTCAAAAAAACAGGAGCAGACCAGACCATAGGAGAATAATCATTTCTTACAGTTTAATCTAGTACTGTCAGAGAAAATTCGTCTGATAAAGCCGATCGAACGGCTACCCAGAAAATTCAAAGTAAAAAATCAATCGGTTTCCTTTTTTCTGTTAAAATTACTTAAAATAGGAAACGATGCCGCGTAAATCCCCGACGAAGCAAGGAGGAAATGAGAGAATTTTCCAAAGGGAAACTGTCGTTCAAAACTGAGCGAGTTTTAACAAAGCGGAAAAACGTTAACCCAGCGGTTAGCACGCCGGACTCAAGGTCAAAAAGTGCGGACTCGAGACCTGGCCGAGTGATTGTGGTGTTTTCATGTGCCAGACAGTTTATTCTCACAGGGCTTCTCTCCATCCAGAAATCTAAATGGGTTCCTACAAACTGTACCTACGTTAGACCAGCATTATTTTTCCGATTCACCTCATGCCTCTAAAATAGGCCATTTTACAGTTGTGTACTTAGTTGCCAAGCCTTTGATTCAGAGTGAGGCTATAGATGACCTTGTTGTGATAGAGACCTGTTTCTACTTAGCATGATAACAAAGTGATTTACATTTGAAAGGCAGCAAGGTTTGTATCATAACAAGGTCATCTCTAGCCTCACTCCCATTCAAAGGCTTGGCAACCAAGCACAGAACTGTAAAATGGACTAAACTGAACTTATTTTATAAGAACTCACCTTGGTTTTGTTATTTTCCAGAAGGGGTTGATTTCTAGCTTGGAAAACGTCCACAGTGGTGAACAGCTTGTTTTGAAGACCCTGTACAATGATAAACAATAAATATGATGCGTAACTTGAACTTTTAATATTTGCAAGGGCAAACAAAACACGAAGCGGAAATAGGGATACGTGATCAAATTTGAACAACAGATGGGTATAAACAGTTTCGTATAAACCAGTCATTTACTAAATCTGTGAGATTCAGGGTTGAAAGAATTGAGGAGCAAACGTAAATCGTCGCGAACCGCAGGCCACACTTTTGCTTGAATTTAGGTTGGACCAGTTAGTGATCAATTTGCTGTGATCAGCCAGACTGGACACATGTCATTTCTTATCTTTTGGTTTCAGTTTAACAAAATATATTTGAAGGGCTACGTTTTATGCCAAAGAAGTTTACGTCATGGAAGTAAAAGTTTTTTAATCCGCGTAGAAGTAGAACACTCGGTATTTACAAAGATTAAAGCTTTAGAAGCTCACTAATCTCCCTCACATGGAGATCAACTTACCGTACTTTGGGAATTCCAAGTGTTCACAAAATGATTTAGAAGCAGTCTGAAAGGCAACAAAAACAGAACCAAAGTTGAAGCAGTTATCATAAAGAACAAAGTTGAAGAGGTAAAAAAATCTGTTTGAACGATAAGCTCTAACTCCAGTTCTATCATTTCGATCCTGCATTAACATAGCACAGTTTCCACTTCACACAAAAGTACATGTCAGCTCTACAGAAACATCACGGTTACAACTGTGCACCCCCACCCACCCACCCACCCACCCATCACTGGTTACTAGTCACATTTACAGATCGGTCAGAACAAAAAGAGAAGCGAAAATTAATTTAATACTCTCTTGTAAAATACGGCACGACTGAATAACCAAGGCAAAACAACCGTGCCACAGTTCTCAGTTAATTGTGGAATTGACATTACCCTGATTGCTGTAAGGTCGCTAGGTAGCTGCTTTTCCATTTCGTAAAGCACTCCTCATCTTTTTTTAGGCACATCAATACACAGCTCAGAACCTGCATCACAAAATGAAATAATTGTGAACGTTTAAATCAATTAATACTCATTCGGGGAGACAACAAGCCAGCGATGTATACCTCTGTCAGTATAACGGTCTATTGGACGGAATTTCCAAATTTCTGAGGCCAGATGAAATCCATGTGATTTAACCCTGTAGATTTCACTCCTACGATCTCTTTAGTAACTCTCCTCACTGCCTACCATACAATTCTTATGCTGTTACTTTGGAGAATTTGGTATTGGATCAACTAATAATCCCCTGGTTGATATTTTTCTTTATTCTCACCACTTGTCTGTTTGATATTGTATTGACACTGTTAGGGGAAATTCTCACTTAGTCACTCAAGGTAATTAAAGAACTGAGAAAACAAAAACAAGTGGTAAAAGAGGAACACGCCTTACAGTACAAACATAATTTGCACCTACCTCTGTTTGATATTCTAAAGGAAGCTCGCTGTTTAGACGGCTTAACAAAGTGCCAAAATACAGTCTGCTGACTGGTCTTGTTTCTGAGCCTAGAGAGAGCCTCTAAGATAAAATCAAAAACACTATAAGTTTAAAAAGGCCAGTGGACTTTCAATTATTAGTTGCACATATTGCATATTGTCCCAAAACATACAAATTGTCATTCATACTTCAAATACAATAATGATTACATTTTCTCAGTGAAGGGTAACAAAAAAAGAATGCCTACTTTTGTTGCTGCTATAAATTATAAAAGTAGTTTCATATGAGGTAGGTTTTCACTTTCAGCCACCATTTTGTAGAAGGGTCTGTTAGATGGCAGATCCAAATTTGATTTTTTTACATGGCATGTATCTCAAGGCATGTATCTCATGGCATGTATCTCATGGCATGTACCTCAAGGCATGTATCACATGGCATGTACCTCAAGGCATGTATCACATGGCATGTACCTCAAGGCATGTATCTCATGGCATGTATCTCATGGCATGTATCTCATGGCATGTATCTCATGGCATCTATCTCATGGCATGTATCTCATGGCATGTATCTCGTGGCATCTATCTCATGGCATGTATCTCATGGCATGTATCTCATGGCATGTATCTGAAGGCATGTATCTCATGGCATGTATCTCATGGCATGTATCTCATGGCATGTATCTCATGGCATGTATCTCATGGCATGTACCTCATGGCATGTATCTCATGGCATGTATCTCATGGCATGTATCTCATGGCATGTATCTCATGGCATCTATCTCATGGCATGTATCTCATGGCATGTATCTCATGGCACGTATCTCATGGCATGTATCTCATGGCATGTATCTCATGGCATGTATCTCATGGCATGTATCTCATGGCATGTATCTCAAGGCATGTATCTCAAGGCATGTATCTCAAGGCATGTATCTCATGGCATGTATCTCATGGCATGTATCTCACTGTATGTATCTCAAGATTCGCATTCCCATGAAAACAAAGAGCAACAAACCTTTATTTTGGGGTAGAGAGACAACAGCTTTCGCTGCAAGCTGAAAAAAAAAAACAAACAAACAAACAAAAGAAACCTCAATGTATTAACCAACTCTGAATAAGTTCAATGAAACATTTGAAACAATTATCATACACTCATGGGTTCAAACTCAGTTTTCTGAATACTTATGCAAAAACAACTCCAAGATTGAAATCTTCAAAGCCCTGAGAAAGCTAATCATCATACCTGATGATTAAACATAGGCTGGACTACTCTTGGGAATTTCATGATTTAATAAAAACTGCACTGTCATTAATAATTTTTTTAACTCTCCATAGCCGATTGCTCAACAGTATAAGTGTCAAATTAATTTGCTAAATAGGAGTTATATTTCAATCACTATTGGAAGAGAAAAGGTTTCTGGTTGGTCGACAAATATCACTGAAACAACTCTCTAGTAAATACATTTAACAATACCTTCTCATATCCCAGTAAAAAATGCATAATTATGTAGTGTCTGAACATATATGTCTCTCATAAATTATGACTTAGCAAAAAGGCAATGTACCTTGTGTTACCAGCCAAAGGAGAGGCAGGAGAAAATGCCACATCCATTACCATGAAAAATTCCTTTGGTTCAACAAGGGCCCCATGGTTACCAACAGGTTTGCATGTACTGAAAAGCAACCACAGGACACCAATTATGAATATTTTTAATTCTGTGGGCAAAAACTGGCTGCTTGTGCTTTACCACCCTCTGTCTCCAAGTATTTCCCAACCAAGCCATAGCAGTGTGACAGAGAGACCAAACCACAAAAACAGGAAATTCCCACCCTACTGTGAGTGAGTGAGTTCTTCAATGTCTCTTCTCACCATGTGACATTTAAGCAGGGGAGAGGGGCATGGCACAGCAGCTATTAGCTTCATCTAACAAAAATAATTTTAGCGGAAATCACATCACAGAGACTTGTTTTAGGAACATTTAAGCACAAAGCTTGTTGTATTGTATAGTTCTTATATGACAAGATTGAAATTGTAAACAATTTGCAATTGTCATTGCCAATGTAACTTTCTCCCCAGACCCTTGGAGTTGGCAAGTCTGGGAGCTTAGCAGTCTATCCCTCTCCCAGCACAGAACGGGGTGAACTAGACAGGCAGCATCTAACAGTACCTCAATTACAAAGTAACGTACCAATAGCAATCAGAGATAATATTACCTGAGGAGATTTTCAAGGTAAGAAACAGAATATTTTGTAAGATGTTTCAATTCTAAGTGCGGTAGCATGACTTCCATCCACACTGCAATTAACACAAAGACAAAAAAAAACAGAAACATTTCTCACTGTATAAGAATTTAGTGTTTACTATATGTACCATCACATATCAGCAAACATTATTTACAAACCCTTGCCACTTCTGATTGAGAAATTATGTACAAACCCATTGCAAATGACTTATATGAATATGAATAAAGTTTATTGCAATTAAAAAAAATATTTATCTAGGATTAAATGCAATTCCTGGGACAACTGTCCTTACACAAGGAATAAAATCTTTTGAATGCTTTCTGTTTAGAGCTGAAGAGTAATGCATGCTAATTGTGGTCTGAGTTATCAAGCATGATAAGTTTAAAAAAATAGCCTGTTACTTCAGTGTTTACTGATCACAGCACAGAGGTTATCAAACACCACAATTACAGCCACAGTGACAACTATAACCACATGTTATTTACAACCAAGAACACACAACACATGATCCACAACTTACCCACGCAAGCCAATTATAAATCTCAGATTTGTTTAAGCAAAAGAGCATTTACATGTTAACTAACCAAAACTCTCATTTCTTTCTTTATCATTTTGGGGTAAGTTTCCTCTGTACATGAAACTTCACACTGCCACAGGCTGGTGGGTTACAAACCTGTTAAACCCTGAGCTAAGTCATTTTCTGGTAACTGTCCAGCACACCACATCAATGTTAAAGCCTCACGAGTGCGAGTCTTCCGTTTTGTGAGCAAGTCTTGTACCTGATCACAACAAAAGTAAAAATATTCTTTTCATTAATCATCAAGAAACAGGAACATGTAAAAAAAAGGTACATGTAACAGAAGCACATGGGAAACCATCACAAAGGCTCCTGGCCAGTTAAAAGAGAATTTAGTATTGGTTTCCCTTTTACCTCTTTTAAGTTTTCGAAAGTAATCTGTGGACGACGGTGTACAATAAACTGCAGCAAAATTTGGTCACCATAGACAGAACAACCTAAAATAGAGATCACAAAGTAACAACTGAAAGTCATCTTCCTACAGTGCAAAGGACTGTAGAAAATATCAAACCAATCTTGCTTATCTGTTTCTGGAACACATAATTGTGCGAAGGATGTGTGAGGAAAAAACAGTTAAAATATATACTAAATCGTTTTTATAATTGTGTAAGAACAATATGAAAATGTTACAAAAGGGGTGTTCATGTAATGCAAAGTCACAATACCTTTACTGAGGTCTTGCACCATGTTTTCAACTGACCGCTGATACACAAGTTTCAGTGTTGGCTCTGAACATTTCTTCATGAGGTTGAGGAAAAATGTCTTGAGTGAAGAAGGCATTAAGCACATGGGATAGTCTGAAATGTCAAGTATCAAAGAGAGTCATAATGAAACAAAACTTGCTTGTGAACATAGCAAAATTAAGGTGCTCAACTTGATCTGATATAAATTATAAAGAGAGGGTTAATTCTCATTTCAGTAGTATATACAAAACAACTTCTTGATTCCAATTGGTTCCAACCAGGCCTAAAATGTCTGGTATTGTGTTCAATTGCATAGCTTTCATTTGACCCCTGACCCATCCAGGTGACCATTGCATGATATCAGATGTATTACTCTGAGTTATTTATTACTGTTTCATATGCTTTACAGATTGTGCTGCAGCCTTTGTATTTCGCATGAAAGTTTCCAAATACTCCTTCAATTCAATATGTAACAGTTTTTTATAGCGATCAGGGTCTAAACTCGTGTAAATCTGAACTGATTAAAGCACAATGTTAGTGGTAGTGAAGGGTTTCCCCATGATATTGTGAATATTTAAATGATCCTCTAAAATTGTTTGAGGTAAGTTATGTAGTATGCAGAGCTCCCACAGCAATTAGAGCTTGCTGACATTTGAAAAATATTTCCATCAAGGCATTATCTTTCATTTCATGCTCCTTCCAGGTACTGAAAATAAGTTTGTGCACGTCAACACTTTTTCAAGAAATGAAGACTTTGTACCATCCTTAAGTGGAATGTGACTTGTACAAAGTGGACCAGAATACATCACATAATTCACAGATAATGTATCCTCGTTGTGCCACTTGAGTTTAAAATTTCCAGATGAGTGTAATCAAGAACTGAATTTTGCTCAACTTGCCACAATTTCTAGAACTCATCCAAAACAGAGTAACAGAATTTTTGAAACAGTCATTACTGCAGTTGAAACTTTGAACAAACCTGTTGGTTTGCCTTCAAATATTGGGTCCTTCTGAGGAACACCTTTCAGCTTAAACTGAAGATGTGCACCAATGTCAGTCAACCAAATCTGCAAGAGAATAAGAGAAACATGCTAGGCTTCAAAACACTGCAACCATACTAGCAACTGAAAAAGTTTTGAACTTACAAGTCTGCATTGCTATTTGAAGGAACCTGCTCCAGTAGAGAAAAAGCATTTTCCATGTAATCAGTGAATACTGTACATCCCTACTTTGATGGTTTCTATAGCCTAAGCATGACATCTATCAGGTACTATTTAAGCCTAAATTTTTACAGGCTTCTCTTAACAGCCAGAAAAACCTTCATTTGGATTCAGTAATGAAAAATGGTTTCTCCACCTTATATCTATATAATGTAAATCTGAAAGCAATATTTTGGATTTACTGTTTGCAAATAAACAATAATATGTTTAAAAAAGCCTTGGTTCCCTTTTACCTGCAGAAGTGATTATGTTAAACATGTTTGTTTGCCTTACAGCTAACAGGTCATAAGCATAAGGATTTTAAGGAAACGTTATTAATAAAAAAAAAAAACCTTTACCCATTTACAAACAGGGCCATGTCTGGAAGACAAAAAAGAGGATAAATAAACAAATCTTGGGAGAAAAAAGCTGGCCTTATGCCTATACTTACAGATCGATTGTTGGGAAAGGATGATTCCAAGTTTGTTAGCATTGCTGTCAGCTCATCAACATCCACCTCAAGTGAGTGAGACAAATGAAAAACATATAATTATTAACATTAATCATATTATGATGATGTTTATGCCATGGTCACACTTAACCCTTTCACCACCAATGGTCAGTTTTCCAGCCAAGCAGAAAATGTTTCATTCCACTGATGGTCAGTAAACTGGCCAAACAAAGTGCTTGACTTCTAAGGCCTGGATCTAGTAAACCCCACTATCCTGGGGAGGGTTTAACAGTCTTTCAATAATGCATACAGGGTTAAAGCCTGAAGTTTCCTCAGTAAAAAGCACTTGGTTTCACTTGAGTTTTGCAAGATATTTTACATTGAAACTGGACATGGAATCTCCTACACAGAGTTGCCATTTATAGATTAGGGTAAAATGGATTCTGGAAGTGACAAAAATAATTCAAGAAGCAGTTCTGATGAGTCTGAAGACTTTGATACCTTGTTCAATGCCAGTGATGATTAATTAGGAAATCTGTTTGACAGCGAAGACCACAAAGATGACTTTGCCGGTTTTGGTTTAAATCTTCACATCAACATTCACTGGGGTAATGTACAATTTCAACCAGTAGTTGGTGAGTTTCAACTGACACTTGGTCCTGTGATAAACTTACCCAATTCTGGGAGAGCAATTGACTTTTTTATGCTGTTTTTGACAATGAACTGATCAAACAAATTGGCTGGCTGTCATGAGCAAGGACGTGAAAGTGTTTCTTGCCTTCCTGATCAAGCAGGCACAGCAAGACCAAGACAAGGGCACCCTACTAATGAACTCAAAGCTGTTCAGTTGAGATCAAGGGGCCAAGTTGCCTGGCTGAGTAGAAAAGAGATGTTAGCTTTGAGATGGAAAGATAGAGAAGATGAGTTCTTTCTCAACAATATCCATGCTCCTCTTGAAGTACCTAACTGGGTTGACATAGGAACCGCTCCAAACTCTGACCCCAGTGCTCCAAACGCTGAAGAATTCCCAAGTATATTAAAAAGAAGAGACAGAGTCAGAGGGAAATGGTGAAGTCAGAAAATCTTCACAGCCCCAATGGTAGCAGATTACAACAGGTAGATGGGTGGCGTGGACCTTTGTGACCAGATGACTGCAGTCAACAAGAGTAAGAAACTACAGCAATGGTACATAATGGTTTTCATCAAATTCCTGCCACTTGCAATCTATAATATTTACATCTTGGAGAGATACAAGATTCTCCACTATGGTAGAGACAAAAGAAAGAAAAATTTACTAAAAGTTCAAGCAAGGCCTTTGTGTGGAGCTTGTGAGAACCACTACCATCAGAAAAAAAGGCAGCCAGGAGGCAAAGACAAAATAAGCCTCCCGAAGATAGTCTGGCAAATGTTGGCCCACAGTAACCTCTCAAGGGTGTCAGAAGTAATCATCAATGTGTTGTGTGCAAGAAGAAATACACAGAGGCCAAGAAAAATGGGTGAACCTTCAAAAGGTAAATGACCACCTACAAATGTGGGCAGTGTGATGTTTACCATGAAAGTTGCTTTGTAGACTATCCCACCAAATATGATAACTAGAAATGATAAGCTAGTTTATTTTTATAACTTCTGCAAGGACAATATTTTTGAGCGAAGGAATATTTACCAAAGGATTCGGCACTTCACTGCAACTTTTTTTAATAACATGTTTGAAGATGCATGGTGATTGTCTACAAACTGTCTTTAGTTTTTATCTGTGGCAAACTTTTAAACTTTGTTAAATGCTTTTAATTTTGTATCTAATGGGAACAATGAAGTCAACAAGTCATTTTATTGACATTAATTTTTATTATAACTGAAGGTAGATAAGTCTTTCTGTATTTACATCTTGCATCAGTATGATATATACAAGAACATCATACAAACCTATTGAATAAATGCTGTGATAATCAATGCATTGCAATTCTACAACTTCAAAGTATTCTATAATCTTTGGAATTAATTTTTTTTCTCCTTGGAAATACCTTAAAATGATAGTGAATTGACTGGAGATTGAGATTATAAAGGGTTTCTTTTTAGAAAAATTAATGTCTTCTTCTGAGTTTAAAATTTGTTTGAAGACAACCTGTCAAATGCCCCTGCGTCCTGAGCATTTTTAACCCAAAGTTCCCGGTGGTGAAAGGGTTAATAATAATGTCGTCATTACTATCATTCACTGTCTAGAGTGAAGATAATTGACTGAAACTGGAAAGCATCCAGTCTATCTGTGTCTTGTATAATGATTCTATTTTATACACTTACCATGTGACCTATTGTGCCAGATTTTATGCCAACTACCTAAGCAATATGCCACTAGGAGTATTGAATTAGCCTGAGTGAAATGTTATTGCAGGTGAATCCCTGGTAGGAGGAATAGGTTATCCATAGATACATCAGCCCTAGCCTATAGGTATCCGTTGTGATAACAGAATAACTTCATAACTCTTAAGTACCTTTGACAATGCCTCTTGAAGTAATTCTTCATCAGTCTTCTGAGGTTTAGTTGATACTGCTTTCCTCTTTCCACCAATAATGCCACCACTTAGTTTCTTAATTTCAGGAGCTTGTTCAGGTACTCTTTCTGCTAAAACTGCTGGCAGCTCTTCATGGGCATCTGATGTGTGTTTCACATGTCCATTATTTATGTCTGAAGCATGTGCTTTAGAACCTTTTAATGCTTGGTAGATTGTTTTGGATTCTGCTAAGGGATCTGGAAAATCGCAGGTGAAAAAAAGTTGAGGGAGTAATTTTTGCATTCAGAAGGTACTGATCAAAGTACTCTGGCCACTCGATTACGGAACGGTTATCAATCATCACGATTAATGGATTAATTGACCATTATTGGTGTTAATTGATAACGATTATCACCGATTATTGATCCCATTCACTGAATGTCTGAAGAGAACCTTACATGGCTAAACGGACAAAAAATATCTTATTTTTTTTCATTAAAATAAGATACAAATGAACCACTGGTTACTTGACCAAATACATTTTTCACACTCGATTTCCTACATAAAGTTCTTGAAAATTAGCTTTTAGCTTCGTGACTTAACTCAGATGTTAGCTTCATAAGTTTTCAAGAAGCACGACTTGCCTACGTGGCGAAATAACACACAAAGTTGTTTTCGTTCCGTGAAGGCTTTAAGAAAATCGTCAATTTCTACTCACTGACTATATCTGCTTTGGGCATATCTGACGCCTTGACTTTGTTCTTCTTGCCTTCACTAGGAGCCCTTTTCTTACCCCCTTTGCCAACTACCTCCCACTTCTCGTTGGACGCCATCTTGAATTTAGATGAAACTGCTGGGGAATCATGGGAAGATATTGCCACTTGTTCCTCAAACAGATGTTGAATTTCCCGCCACTTATTGCCCAATGACATTACCCAACAAAGTAGAAACAATATTCACTAGGCCCGAGGCAAATAAAATTTTATTGCATCATAGCTCAGGTGCTCAAGATTGTGTAGAAAATCCAAATATATTAAATTGTAGTGCTTCAGCGCAAGTGTTTATTCCTTGTTTCTAAGACATAACAGCTAGCCGCACGCAAGATAAAATGCAGCTTGTGGTGGAAGTTATAACAGGTAAGTCAGTCAATGACACGAAAGATGACTATGAGAAAAGCTTGAAGACTGACAACATGTAAAATCCGTATCATCTTTAGCATTGCAATAAAATTCAATAGCGCTGACGTGTACGTTCTCGAAGCCAATTGCACCATATTTATGGCATACCCCTAATATAAAAAGTCGTTTATCCATGAAATTGTACCAAAATTCCTACGATAATCCTTACTTACGTAGGAGGTTATCGCGAGTAAGGAGAAATAAGCAGATTGAGCAACAAGTCTTCATATTTTTTTGTGACTTTCACCCAAGACAGTTCATTTTCCTCTCCAGAGTAACATGAATAGAAATTCGCGGATAAATCACTCGTTCAGCCACAACCACGTGTGTAATGAGTGAGTTACTGAGTTATCACACCAAGAGAATCCGCTGCGGCGGTCATGGATCAGATTGTACCGCAAATGATGACTTCCTTCAGTGCATCCATCAATTTTCGGGACTGTACACATCATCCTCAAAACAACTCGATAGATTAAGCGTCAATATATTCATTCATGATCATCTCGTTCAGACTGACTTCAGTTCTTAACATCATCGAATACAAGTGCAGTTCTTCTCCAGTGACAAGGCCTTGCTATTTCACCTGCAGGAAAATTGTAGTGCAGTTGTTGATTTGCAAGCGGAAAATGACCATTTTTCTGAGCATCTGTAAGGAATACTTGATGTAATGGAGCAGAAATATCGGTAAACAGGCGTAGAAGGGTTTTTTTTCGTATATTGCCATTACTGAAAAGTTTAGTGTCACAACACTAATAAAGTTCTTCCGCGATACCAAAGAGCCGGACTTCCTTATTCACGGCGAGGTAATCCCTCAAATGAAAATTAAATTAAAATTCAATATAGGAAAAAGAATCTTGAAGAAATGTATAACTACACAACAGCTGGCATTCTACTATTTTGCAAATTTTTGAAAATTCTATTAATTTTAATCAATAGGCGATTTTTCCCAATCCAAGAAATGGCTGTAGATCGTCGATCGTGTGTGTGTGTCTTACGTTTATCGTAGCTATCATTACATGCTATGAATGCACGCACTGTAGGGTAACGAAGAGTTTAATAACAAAAGCTCTGTGAGTTACCAGCAATATTAAAGATGTTTCCAAAGCGGATTACTTTCCGTCAATAGCAAAGAAGCTTTTCATAATGATTCAATTTATTTTTTTGTGCAGTGCAAAGCTATCGTCAAACCAAAGAAAGCCATAGAATACAAACATATACGGATGTAAAGATCAATGAGAGACCACGCTGAATAAAATGAAATTAAGATGTTTCAGGGTGGGAAAGACTAACAAAAACCATAAACGGAAAATTTAAACGTGGAAGATTCACAAACCATGTTCTGTAATTCTCTATAGTAAAAGAGCTCAGTTTAATGATGCAGTGATTTGTCTATCTACATCAACAGAAATCAAATTTTCCCAAAACATCCTAGTATTTCTTTCAATGTTTTAAAACAACTTCCATTTTCATAGCATGATTGAATATTTTACGGTGGAAGGAAGTGTCGGAAGTGGAGTTGAAATGTCCCTTTTTAAGTTGGACACTTTTTTTTACTATTAAACGTTTATAATTATAAAATTTTCACTGTAGGATAGAAAGGATAGTGATATCCCGTGAGGCAAAACGGAGTTGGCTGAGATCTTTCATTTTTACTGCTGTCAAAATAAAAAAAATTTTAAAAAGTAAAAACTACAAAAATTTGCATGTGGGGCATAATAAGCGGTTTCCTCTTTTTGACGAAAGGTCATCTTTTGGTTGTGGGCGAGTTTACTAAAACTTCTCCAAAAATGGATATTTTTAGAGTAAATAATTTAAAAATAGCAAAAAGGGCTTCATGAAATTGAAGGACGGTGTCCTTTTTCTTTTTAAAAAAAATACTTCTATGGACGGCTACAGAAACGTGGTTAGTTCAGTCTCCAGCAGATCCAGCCGATCTAGGCCGAAAAAATAGTTACAATGTTGGTTTTACTTTTTTGAGTTATAACGAATTTTACTTACAGAAAAAAAATAGACTGCTATTCTTTTCAAACATTTTGAAGGAATTTTAAGGCTTCAGACGACATTTACGAGAATCGGGGGCATGAAAATCTCCTAGAAATCGAATTGGTCAAGAGCTAGCGCCATGTAATTATTTCATTTGTGCTTTTACTTTTCGCAGCAGTCCTTCTCGTCTGGAAATGCAGTCAAAACGTCTTAATTGATCGTTTAATTACTATCTATATTTAAGAATGGCTGTGCCTGTTTACGCTGTGAGATTTAACTTTCTCAGTTGCATTGTAAAGTGTCTTCTTGTCAAATAGTGTTTCAAGACTTTTGGAGCCCATGGACTTACGAACTGAAACTACGTTACAGTTTTGATTTCAGCAATGCAAATTTCTAGCGAACATTACCTTTGAAAACCTGTAAATAAAGATTGGAAACCTTCTCATTCTAATTATCTTAAGTATAAAGTTAACATTTTCTGCACTATGAAATCAACGTGGAAATGATTTAGCATGGAGCGAGCAGATTTGATTCCATTTTACAAAGAAGTGGTTACGTTTTCATCAAAGCTTGATCTAATTGCTAAGTATAGAATGTATCTTTAGGCAGATAAGATAAATATTTAAGCACTAAACCACAAGCAATAGGCCACCGAAATAGAATAGCAAAGTATTGGATTGCCCTGTAGTAAACTGATTATGCAAAGCAAGTTTTTTTCCTAATAGACCCAAAAAAGGTCGACCAACGCAATATGCTAATGTTATTCGCTTCTACGCAAGTTACGTTTTTTGTTACGATCAATAGAAAAATATCGGCTTGCTCTCGAACAAGCCCAACGTGCTGTTAATTTTCTTCATCGAAACCAAACAAAAAAATCAAACAGAATATAGAAGGATATAAGAAAAGTCCCGCCAGTGGGTATATTTTTTTCGCGTGACCAATTCCGTCGAGTCTTTTGTTTTGACTATAATATTGACGTGTCCGAAATGCGTCAATTTATTCCAAGCTTTTTGTGCGCAATTGAAGCTAGTTTGATCATTTTGTAAAATACCCATTTCGTATCTGAACTGATTAAAAAAAAACTGCTTGAGCTAGGTTCAGCTAAAAATACTCCAAGAGAAGGGAACACCTAAGACTTCTTGCCGCCGTAGGCGAAAATCTTAAAACTTATTGTTATTCAACACAAGCTTTTAGCGTGTGGATAGTATTAGACTTAGAATTTAAAATATTTAAGCTAGACGAGCAAATGATTCTCATGTAGTTTTAAATGACCTTTTTCTTACACATTACAATTCTAATATTTACCTTTCGATTGAGTCAAAATGGTTTTCGTAAACACTTCCTACTCTTTTATTTACATTTCTGCCTATAAATTTCACTTGAAAATACTAAATTCAAATACAGTGCATTATGATGAAAATGGGATGTTTTGAGTTGTAAACCGGCCTAAATTGCATATTCTCTGCCTCGCAAATGGCTTCAGAGAAATGATGTTCGGTATTTAACATTGATATTTCCGGCCTTCATCCGGTTTTCGCAGCTATCGACTGAATTCGCTTTCTTCAGGCTTCTGAACAAAAGATTCTCTACTCCTCTTATATCATGATAATCTTTAAAACGTATTCACCCGAAACAAATATATTCCGTGATTTTAATGATTGCGTGTTCTTCGTGGTTCCAAAGTGTCGTGACAGCGTCCTGCGAGTTTAGACTAATTGCCCACTTTCGCTCAGGACAATTCCGTAGACAGCACACTTAGCTTGAAAAATACGCGACTAACTTCAATGGGTGTTCTAAAACCCAACAGGGCCTCATCTAAAAATTCAAAGTACTATCTCATTAGCCGTCATTTAACTCATCCCGTCAACAAAGACAGCACAACATCCTTCACTCAATTATCCCAAATTATGCGTTGATCCTGTCAATATTGTTCGATTTCGGGACATCTGCTACCATGCGACTGGATTGGGCGTTCAACAGCAAAGCCCTTTAAATGCAACAAATTTCGTCCAATAGGAAGTGAGACGGTCACAGGCAATTTGCTTCCGTGGGCCACCAAACGAACCCATCCCTCACAATATTCATTCAGCGAATATTCTGGCTGGATCAACTTCGGGCGTATTCTTTTAAAGATGTCGTTCGAAAGGTCCTCATTCCGACGAAATTTCCAGGGATGGGTTGAATTAAACTATGGTGAAAACAGTCGCACAAAGACAATCACGCGAAAAAAGTTCAACAAAATCTGCAGATATCTGTTGGGAGAGCCCCAGATCGAAACTGATGCAAAATTTCGCTTCTGGGTCAAGTCGAAGGGATTTCGAATCGCACAAGCCGAGGATAGTCCAGATTATGGCGTTTTGTATGTTCCAGTGAAAGTTCCTCATACTCGAGTAAGTCTGATAATCGTACAAAGGTTTCATACTCAAAATATTTGACTCAGCACGGTTTTGTTTGCTTTCATCTCTGACTGCGTTCTGTGGGATGTCTTGTGCATTTAGAGCGTAGAGATGTTGTACCCATACGAAGACAAGATCGGACAATCAGCTCGCTCTCAAGTTGTCGAATATCGAAGAGTTGCGGTAGCAGATGACTTTTTCGATATCATAAGCAGTGTTCACATCAATGAGAGAGGAATTCATGTTGGGCAGAAAAAGACCTACAAAGCGGTAAGTAGCATTAGGAATACCTTAGCTTTGTCGTGCGGTGTGTGAAACGTATTGTGCTTTACAAATTCGGGATTTAAATAGCGAAAGTGGATCGTACACATGAATGTATTGCACCTCAGTATATAGAACTAAATCTATTTCACGGGTGGACAAGGCCTAATGAATGCCGAAATATACTTCAGAGAAAACAATTTGTTCAAAAAATAACAGGTTTAGAGGAGGATAAATATATTCTTGCACGAGATACTTCAATGACCCATGCAGATTGCGAATCGCGAATACGGACCGGCAATACGAATGAAATAACGAAATACTTGGGATCTGTTCGCTATATTTTTTGCCTTGAAGATCTAGTCTATTGTAGTTGGAAAGCACTTTTTTTCTTTTCATTTACAGGGATATAAAAGAGCGCCTTAAGGCTCGGTGAATTTCTCATAAAACGCTTGCTGTATTTTTGTTAATCGAGCGGATGCTGTTAGTTGCCCCTAGAGCATGACTGAGAAGTCCCACTCATGAATCAGCGTCGAAATGTTCCAAAAACTCTGAGAAACCCGCAGGAGTTCTCTTTAATCACGATGCTTGTCGGTGTATTAGATTATCTACTGTGTTTGCGGCGAAATTTATCAGTATCCAGAGCAAATTTTCACACCTTTCCCTAATGCACAAAAGAGCTAAAGCGGTCTCGCGTGACTTCGTGAGTTGTTCGCTTGGCCCGTTTTCCATATTCAAATTAGTAAATTATTTTCATGCTAGAGCGAACAGAAGGCGAGTGTATTGATTGTAAAACAATTATCTCAGGCTTTATTTATCTTATTTCTATGTTGAGGTTTTTAAGAATCGTTAATAAGGATAGGGTTTGCCCGTCAGAGCGAATCCAAATTTGGGATGCATATGTGTTGCTCTATAGATTAGCGCAAACGTCATGCGAAGTACGATAAGACTAGAAAATACATGAAAAATTGATGTGTTTAAATGGGACGCAGCCGAAAAATGAAGATTTTGTCAAAACAAGTTCACTTGGTCGGTGGAATATCTTGTGGAGTTTATCATGTCAGTGGGGGCTCACACTCTCAATTTTATTGCGACCCAGGAAATTTCATTTTTGATATGTCCGCTCGGTATTTCTCTTAATGCTTTCAATATTCCACTGCACATCCGCATTAATATTCGCCTTGCATTAAAAAGCAAGCCTCACTTTCTTTCTTGGTTATTAAATTTTAGCGTTAATCTTTTATTTCACGTTTCAAAGCTTCTCAGCGTTTGTTGGGCATAATTGCGGCTAAAAGCCGTAGCTTTCAACCCAAAGTGAAATTTCAACCCATTTTCGCCTTGGGTGAAAAGGTATGTTGACCCGATTTTGAGTACATTTTGATTGCGACTTCTAGAAAGTTTGAAATGATGATTCAAAAAGTATTGTCTTCTGATAACGAACCTGTCCAACGTGCACTCTGCCAAAGTGCTATGTTGATAGTCAACTGACTCCGAATAAAATAATTTGCAAAATTATGCGGACAGCTGGTTTATATCGCACGAGTTATTGAAAAATAAACTCGCAGACGAACGTATTCGCATTCTCAAAAAACCAGACTGATACCCAAAGTTTATTTGCATTCTGCAACTACGGCTATAAGGAATTTCTTCTCTACTTGTCGTTACACCTGCCTTAAAAATGCACCGAACCTAAATCTGTATATTTTCTTGAAGTAATTGGAAACGAATCCTTTTTATTACAGCGCGTGTAATATGAATTTGCGTTCCATCTATCACGTCATGTTTTTGAAATTTTGCATTTATGTGTACGTGTTATTACTTCTGTATCGCATATCCACAAAAAGTTTCACTCGTGAAACAATCGCCACTCTTGTTAATTCTTTTCAAGTTATGAATATTAAAATCAAAACTTTAGGACAGAAGACATAGCGGCCGACAGAGTGTGTGGCCATAATTCGCGGTTGCTTCGAGAAAGAATGCTGACGGCAATCTTAAAGTTTTCTTCATTAAACTAATATATTGAGCCAATTCTGTGTTTCTTTTCATCAACTGGAAGTATTATGATTTGTTTTGCAGGCGAATTACACCTCCAGATCTTTAATCAAAGAGTCAACAAAGGTGCTCAAAATTCCAAAAACTGTTAAATTACATGGATTAAAAACTTTACTTTGTACAAAAAATAATCAATGTTAACTCTCTCGATGTTGATCTCAAAAATCGCCACATTTTTTATCTGTCAACTAAAATTCTGTTCATTTTCCAGAGTTAATTTCCTTGTCATGTTGTTGAATTTCCGTGTTCTGCATTTACGATATGGATGCCTGTTTCTTTTTTTTTAAGATCGCACCTGTAGGAACTCTGAATACATCTCTAAAACATTTTTGTTGCGAAAGTACAAATCAAAGATGAGACAAAAATGACCATGTTAATTTTTACTGAAGGACTTTTAAAATGTTGTAACAAACTGAAATAAAACTAGTACGTTAATACCAACAAACTGTCTCGTAGATGCAGAGTTTTCTCAGGTTTAACAGAAATTCTAGCATAACCGTACAAGTTTTCACCTTCGACAAACCTGACAAGAAAAAGTATTAATAATAGAAAATAAATGCCTGAGGGAGCCACATTTGGCAAATCACTATATTGTAATTTTTTTTTTTGTTGACAATTCCATAGTGAACGCTTGTCGCCCCAGGGCAAAGGGAGAAAAATTATTTTTATATTGCTCTTTTCTTCTTAGAAAATGCTTTTAAATCCTTTGGTGCTCACGATTCGCTACCAATCCAGGCTGAGAGGCTTCTTAATTCATTTTCGATAGATGTCCGAATGTCTGGAATAATTCCGGCTTTGGTCTTCGAAAAGAGTTTTCAATGATCTTTAGTTTTTGTTTTATACTTAAATTCATCAAAACGCATTAGAAAAAATTCAAAACTGTTTATTATTTTCCTTACAATCCTTTCATAGACATCCTTTCGGGACGCGATATCTCTCTTCTTAGCGCACAGGCAGGATGTATTATATGAAAAAAAATGAATGATGAAAAAGATATCAAAAAGAAAGTAACAGAGACTATTATAATTACGCTCGGTTCCAAAGACAGAAAATATGACATACATTCAACATTTCATGTCTAAATCCGACCTTTAAATACAAAACCTGGCTTCCGTAGGTAAATCGTTCGCTTATAATGCACTGGATGGATGGATACCGACCGAGGAAATCTTACATTGTAACGAATGTTCTGACAGGTCGAAAAGCCGCCGCGGCCTAAAATTGCATGATATCGATCATTTTTACTGGAAGCAACATGTCCGACCATGTCTTGAAATAAAATACTCATGATTAAAATCAAATGCAGAAACAGATGTCTTGAAAAAAGAGAAAACTCATGAGCTAGACGATTATTAAACTAATTTAAATTCGTCTAACCTTGGTTTTCTTTTCATTATTTTCGGGCGGGACCATATGTCACTCATGCACTTTTACTTTACCATTACAGAAAAACGTTGACGCAAGAGAATATCTTATTCTCTTGATTGGCATTAATGTCTGGCAATATATAACTCTACCTTTAAAAAATTTGCACAGAATACTAGCAAAAAACTTCTACTGAACGCTCAGAGCTACAGGGCTAAAAGCAATATAGATGTTCAGTGAGATCTTATAACTTAGATTTCTCTATAAATTCTGGCTTTCTGGTCTCACGCGACGAGTTTCTCTGAAGAGCAGAATGCCATTAGGATTTAGTAACAATTTTAGAAGCAAAGATCGAATATGATTTTTTATCATTAAGAGATATGAAACCACAGTTTATGATTCGTCATAAAAAGCCAACACGACAAATTTAATGACACTCGCTTAGACAAGAAAGACCGCTTTTTATAAATTAATAACTGCCATAATTTGTTTCATGCGTTGTTTCTATAGCATAATCATCCTAAATGTCCCCGATATTATTAAAAAGGGTTGAGACCTCTCAGTAAGCTTCTCGTAAAGGAAGCCCTTGATGCGAACTTCGTCTCGGCATTGACAAAATTTCTCGAGGAATATGTTTATTATTGTAAATGAGGCTGTCTTATAAATTCGATGCGTAAAGATTTGCGCCGCAAATTTGTACGTTCTTGTCTAATACCAAAACAACTGATATCTGATTGTCTCTACCGTTGGTTGTAATAACCAGGAATCTCCGCCGGGTCAAAATCCTTACCGCCTGTAAAGTCAAACAAGAGAATTTCATCACTTTAGTGAAGTCATGAGTTTTTCTTAACTTAAATGATCGTTCTGAGTTAATTGGAGGAAAAGAAATGAGATTTAGTAAAAGTTTGCTTCAAAAGCGATCAACATTTTGAGGTTAGGAAATGCTTCAGACATCTTAATTTCGTTCTTTTGATAGCGGACGCAATATGAATTGCGAGAGTGTTTTCCATGTTGATCGGAAAATCTTCGCTGATCTGGAAACAGCTTTATTTCTGAGAAATAGATATAAACCACGTCGTTCACGTTTTGAAATAAACTGCTCTGTGCGTTACCAAACAAAAATTATCTGATCGCATGAATTTTTCAGTTCCCTTCAATATTGAAGCTGCACTGAGTCGTTTCATTGTACAAGACTCTGAGCAACTATTCATCGAAATTTTCTCATCAAATCAACTTCAGTTTTTGACTTAAGTTAATTAAAAATTTAAGAAAGATTAAGATCCTTTTACAAACACAAAACTCCATAATTCAAAGTGTAGTTTACAATTCTGACGAAGACAGAGAAAAGAATAGTTAACTTGGACAAAATGCTCTAAGCTACGGGAGAATTTTGAGAAAATAGCTGGGATAGAAAATAACTGTAGCTTTTGTACAAGGAAAGTAAATTTTCTAAGATCTGTCAATCAGAGTTGGAAAGCAACTTGTCAAGATGAACTAACAGTTTCTTAGTTCTTTTAAGACTTCTCTTCACCAATTCAAAATGCCAAGTTCGTGATTCAAGAAGAAACCAGCCGAGTTTCATCGCCATTTAAAGACCAAACCAATTACTTCTTGATTTGATTCTGAAATTAAAACTACTTCAGTTTCGGAAGAGTATTCCTTAAAGTCAAATTTATATTTGACAATACTACTGTAGGCGTATGATGCACGATCCTCGCAGTAGATAACGCTATTTAAGCAATAGCGAAAATCAGACCTGAAAAAAATCAGGCCTGTACGGGACTCGAACCACTGACCTCTGCGATACTAGTGCAGCGCTCTACCAATTGAGCTAACAAGCCAACTGAGAGCAGGCCGTTAAGTTGATTCGTAATGAACCCGTGAAAGTGATAAATGCGATAGAATAAATATACGAAAATCATATATTTTGAACTGCGGTATTTGATACGTATGATGCACGATCCTCGCAGTAGATAACGCTATTTAAGCAATAGCGAAAATCAGACCTGAAAAAAATCAGGCCTGTACGGGACTCGAACCACTGACCTCTGCGATACTAGTGCAGCGCTCTACCAATTGAGCTAACAAGCCAACTGAGAGCAGGCCGTTAAGTTGATTCGTAATGAACCCGTGAAAGTGAAACCACTTTCACGGGTTCATTACGAATCAACTTAACGGCCTGCTCTCAGTTGGCTTGTTAGATCAATTGGTAGAGCGCTGCACTAGTATCGCAGAGGTCAGTGGTTCGATCGAGTCCCGTACAGGCCTGATTTTTTTCAGGTCTGATTTTCGCTATTGCTTAAATAGCGTTATCTACTGCGAGGATCGTGCATCATACGTATCAAATACCGCAGTTCAAAATATATGATTTTCATATATTTATTCTATCTCACTACTGTAGGCCTTTATCCCAGTAAGTGGTAAATTGTCGTTGTGCAAGGACTTCATACTAGCATGCTGAGGAGTTTCTGATCAATTGCTGAACCTCTATCAATGCCAGCCACTTGATCGAACAACTTTCATTATTGTTTTATGATTCAAGAATATTTCAAGAATTCGTCCATGTGTGCAAACCATAGATGTAATGAAATCGCGCCTTCCACGCATTTTTGAAAACTTCAAAAAAAAAAAAAAATCAGCTTTCGGTGAATCCTCACCCGTCACAGTGAAGGATTTTTGGACAACATTTTTTTTCTACTTTAGCTTAAAGTCTGAGAGGCACACTTAGAGGCAGTTTATCGCTGTTGGGTATACAAAAAATTCCGTTTCCATCCACCCTTGAAAACAGAATAAGCAATTTAGTAATCAATTTAGGAATCATATCCACTAAGGCAACACGACGTTCTCGTGTCCCGTATTCTTCCTAGAGCCAAATAGAAAGCAAAAGTTTTTTTTATCTAAAAACTTGAGCCTTGAGCTCATTTCCCCGACCGTGCGCAGTCATCCTCCCGCAGCTCCCACGGCTTAGCTACGATTTCTGATAATATAACCGGCAAGACTAAAACCCGGGCTCCACTTGTTGAATTTTATTCCAATTTTGCACAGGTAGCTGAGTATTCATATAGAATAAGTCAAGGAGAGTCCAGGAAGTCAGGTAACAATTATAAACAAGCTCAATTTACGCGTTGTGGCCCTAATGCAGCTTGTTGCGCATGCGTGCAATGTTACTATATATAGAAAAACGCAGGGCCATCTCAAAGCTACCACACCTTCTGTGGTACTGACTTTCGGTTATGCGCTTTATGCGCTAGAGTTTCGTCCAGTATTAAGTAAACTGTTATAGCTCAAGGAGTAACAGAAATTGTGTTGTCATACAGGGATCTTGATTAAAAGACCTTAAAAGAAACATAGATGGTTATTAGGTAGAGAGAGGCATAACTGTATTAACGTTCGATAAACTAATTATCGTCAAAAGATTAAGGAGAGTGTACACGCCGAGGAAAGCGGTTGATGGCGCATCGAGTGATACATGAAGGAGGCTTTCTCAAAAACTAGGCTACCAACTAAAGTAATTTCAATAATAGAGAATCTACGCTGGGATTTCAGTTAAACTTAACGTATTGGCTCTTTAACTCCTTGGCGCTTAAATTTTGAAATTACTTGGGTTCTCCATGTTGGTTCATGAGAGCACCCCTCCTTTCTTGCATACCAATTCCTTCTAATACCAATGAAATGTGTTCCGCTATTTTTCATCCTGCCTTGAGAAATGCACACTGATGTTTTATACAGATAAAATGTTTATCTCTTAACTCGAACGATGAAAAAACTGCCAGATCACAAAGCTGGTCTTTTAGAAAATCACAATTTACCTAATAAGGAAGAATCCGTTAATTTCAAGGAGGACGCGTGAAATTTCGCACCGTAAGGATGAGCAATGCGATTCTAAGTAAGTAATTATTTTACCATCTTCACATCTAAAGACATAGAGAGTAGTTCACGACGTGTCATGTGAACACATTATGGCTTACAATCCATCAAATAGAGTTGCGCGCATGCGATTGGTCCGAACGCGCCACGTGATCGAATCTACCATCTACCCCGGTGATATTTCTCAAGGCATTATCTTCACTTATCATACTGCCAGCAGTCCCCGTTAGCGAATCCTGTGATATGGTCGGCTGATGAGCCCATCTCACCCACCCGGGTCTGCCCGCTTTGATCCCGCGCAAGAAAAAAGGAATTCGTGAAGGAAACTCTAAGTTCTAAACTTTTGAGCGACGTCGCCGATGGAGTCGCAAAAAAGCAGCAAAAGATAGTCAAAACAAAGAGAACATAAACGACTCTTGTGGGTTTGTTGTGCCACAAACACAGTTGGCTTTCTTTTCCTGCCCTCGAAATAAGCAAGTAATTTTTTATTCTTATTTGAGCGAAATCTTTTTGCCCTATAATTAATCCTTTATTGACCGAGCTTGTTCGTTCTTGAGCAAATATCCTGGCACAGTTTCGCACTAAATGAAAGTTAAGACAGGATAGACTCCAGTATTTCATAACATCTATCTAATAAATCAGTTGTTTCAGTAAAACCTCAACTTTTTCTGATCGACTCTCTCCCATACCTACAGGGCTGTTATCGGCAAAACAAAGAACTGCAAATTTTATCCGTATAGGATGTTGATTAATATCGTTACAAGATCTTCCAAGGCCAGACCCCAAGGCCATCACCAATAATTTCTTTCAAGTGTTAGAACCGATGTAAATTAAAAAATAATTCCTTCCTGTTTTAGGTTGCAAACACTTACGCATTCCTCCCACGTGAGGCAGTGTCTTACTATCTGATGAGCTGCAGCACGTGCAAACAGAGAATCCAGCGGTTTAACTCAATTCTCTTGAAGCACGGAAGACCGCTGTCTCCTGTGTCTGACTTAGTAAGTGTGTAGGAGGTTAATATTAAAAACCGTCATGCTGTGCGTGCGTCGGTATGAAAATAAACCAATTTGTTGGTTATCGATCAGCTTTACGCTGATAGAGCAATTTTCGATTAAACTAGGACTACATTAGTTTTCCTCTTCTCCGCTGAGTGATTGGTTCAGGAAACTAGCACCACTCTCAAACCAATTAGGTGCAAAACCAACGGGACCAATCACAACCTGGTCGCTTACTTTTTCCCGCGCTTTTGGCAGTTTACTTGTTTTTAATTTGAGTTCTGATTGGCTCTTCAGGGCATTTCCCCTTTTCCTGACTAGCCGTTGCGATTACTTTGGTTTTTGTTCAACGACACTCAATGGACAAGCGCTCTGAAAGTAGATAAACCGCGTGAGCAGTTTTTGAAAGCTCATCAATTGTTGTTTGTTAGCTGTTTGTCGGAGTAAATCGTAGGATTGTTAGCTATGCGAGAATAAGGTTTACTGCTGGAATGAATATGGTAAAGCCTTGGTCAAACGGCGCATGATAGTCGATGATAGTTGATTCTCTTCAAACTATCATCAACTATCACCAACTATTATTTGCATGGTCAAACGGCCAAAAAAGATCGCGATAGTTGATGATAGTTCACCGGCAGTCGCGCGAGCAAAGTCACGCGAGCAGCCTGTGACATCTCTGTTGAGGTAATCATTCGAAAAAATGTCCCAAAGGCAGGGCCGGGCCTCTTATTCGTCTATTAGACGTAATATCAGGTCATTACTCCATCTCGCCGTTGAACGTTTAGTGAAACGCTGTTTTTTCGGCGGTGTCTCTTCGAATTCCTGCGAGTTGACGCTTTCTCCAGATTCTTGGTTTTCCGGCAACATTTTCTTTCTCATTATTAATATCTTGGGTATAAAAACGAACTTCTGAAGCTGAAACTGAGCCTCGCGAGAAGCTTTTGGCGGCCATTTTGAACAAGCCCGCCGTTTTTCGGGGAAAACAGTTGACCAAAAACTATCATGAACTATCATACGCGTGGTCAAACGAGAAAAACTATCATCGACCATGAAGAATTTGAACAAGCTCAAAATGAATGATTGTTGGTGATAGTCGATGATAGTGCATGATAGTTGGTGGTCAAACGGAAGCACGCGCTTCAACTATCATCGACTATCATCAACTATCATCGACTATCATGCGCCGTTTGACCAGGGCTTAAGGGAGGAACCATTGCTGAATCAATCGACTATCAGGGAAGCATTCGTTTATTTCAAAGAGAGCCGAGGTGCTGATTTCACGTAAGAAACAACTTTTTTTTTTAAGTTTGCGACATGCAGTGTTGCTTTGGTGGAGAGAAATTCTAGAGACACTAATGTTTAAGAAGAATTACTAGGAAAATTAAAACTTGTACCAAGCAGCCAGTGAGAACGCAAAACACATCTGCAGTGACAAGGTTTCGTCTGATTGGTCAAGAATTGGTCAAGAATTGATCAATTATCATTAATTTATTAATCATCATTAATTTACTAAATCCAATACAAAATAGGATTACTTACAACACTTAAATAAAAATTGTTTTACCCATCTACAGTGACACTGTGCGAAAGAAATTCAAACACTGCAACCTTTTTTATCTTTGCAGGGCCGGGAGTCTCCCGCATCTGATCTGGTGAGTTTTGAAATTTCCAGACGACCAAGTGTTAACAAATACCGTATGTCTTGATATTAGCAAGTAAGATTCTGATTGATTACTACCTTAACCGAAGGCGAGAACTTCCAAGGCTCAAATTATCACGATAGGTTCTCAGATAAACCCGCTTTTTCAAGGTCAGAAATAACACGTTCTCTCAAGCTTACGCCAACATAGTACAAACACGCAGCCGTGAGTGCCATGCGGACGTAGCTTCGTTACTCCCGCAGAAGGCACTGCAGAGGCTCACTGTGTTACTTAAACTACGGGTTCTAAGGGGAATACAGTTGAAACTTCTATTAACAGAAAAGTAAAAGTATTAAATCCCTCACCACCGTGAAACATGTCACCACGAGAGAGGGAGAGAGATAAAGTCTAAAAGAGAGCAACATTCCCGAGTAACCTCTCAAATTTTGAATTTGTCGCTTCAAATGGCTAGTGACAGATTTCCTTCCCCTTATTACACAATTTTTCTACGCATTGAAATTAACTTCTTCCTTTATACCCGATCAGGAGTAATGGGCTCCTGTACCCGATCGAACAGTTCGTTGAGGGAATCTTGTCGACAATGGCCCTCTTTTGTCTAGATTTTTCCCCAAGTACTGTCTCTACTTTTCTAGGATATGTTTCGTGTTCGAATTTACCCTAGCAAGACCCCATTATTCATTGCTACCGCTCTAGCATGTGTTGTAATCAATGTCTGGATACGGTGCAACCATGTTTATCTGATTTATCGTCTCTTCTATGGTAAGATTCTGAGAAAATTTTTCAGTGTTGGCTCCTTAAGGTCCCCTCGAGTATGGTTACTGGGTTAAGGGTGAAAGTTTCTAAAGAAACTGTGGTGCTGCGCCGGTGGGGGGTAATAAGGTAATTTGGTTATATCAACTAAGTTGAAATTGTAAATTGGCCACCGTAACGAGTTAAAAAGCTGACGTTTCGAGCGTTAGCCCTTTCGTCAGAATCGGATGACAGTCGCGCACTCTAAGGCCTGGGAAAGACTGTCGGGGTTTTAATTGAGTTTCACAGTTCTGGCTCTCCAGGTGTCCAATTTGTATTTCACATTGCTGGCACGCCACAGTGATATTGCTCTTTCTAAATTTGTCAAATATTAGCATTGCTAATTGAGCGTTCCATAGAGACCTATTGGTAAAAGTTAAGAATCTTTGTTTCTCTACTGACTCGCAGGCTACTGCAGAGTATTTTGTGAAAAAAAAAAAAAAGAAAAAAAAAAAAGGAAAAAAGGCCCACAGTATATAAACAGGCACCGTGGAGAAACGGAGGCTTTCCTTTTGAAACACTTCTTTTGACTAACTGAAGATTCATCTTATTCATCAGCGGCCTTTAGAAATCTTCAAGGCTTCATGACCATCTTTTAGTGTACGTTTACCAGATACTTGGGGTGTGAAAAAGCTTACAGAACAATGGGGTTTTGATAGTTTCAGGTCACAATACTGACTCTATTAAATAAGATCACATTCAATGACAGACACGTGAAGTCTTCGAGGCATGACTGAAAAATTTGCATATTTTGAACAAACATTTGAGGAATTCGCAAGCGACTATTTATATTTTAATACGAATTACTGATAAAAATGCAAATGTAGAAATGGTATTTAAAAAAAGAATTTAGTTGCTTTTGAAGAAGAGCAATTGAAAGGGAAAATTTCCGTTAAAACTAATTTCCATTCGAAGCAAAACTTGGGGTAAACCTTTTTGGCATTACAATTCCGGAATTTTCAATTCAAATTGCTCGAACTTACCAGATCCTCTCAGCCTTCGAAATGGAAGTATTGCATTGTACTGATAATTGCAATGCCTTCCCCTTCAGAAAGTGCTAGTTAGCGAAAATTTTCCAGAAATTACAAAGACTTAGAAAAGAAAAATACTCATTCCTCGGAGAAAAAGATCACAGCGATATTTTTGGTCAACGAAAATCTGAATGAGCACGCGTACGACCGCTATCGGTTTTGGTTGTCCCACGTGATCAGCTTGCGCTATCAGCTGCTGAGCCTGACAACAAAGGCCAAAAATTTGAGTGAAAATTCTGGCCCATTATTTCCCGGTGCCTCCTGGATTAACTTCGGCAAATTTGGCGTTGCACCATACGATTTTGAACGGGTTCGGTCAAAACCCGTCAGAGGCGATACCGAGGGAAGGAAAATTTTAAAGGATTAGCGAACTTTCAGTAGAGTGAGTTGCTAGAAGCGCTTGGGTGCGGCGAAAGTTAAAGGCTTGTTTGTACCCCTCGTCTCTCTGTGGCGTTGTCTAGTCCATTGAAGATGTCCGCCAAAGCTCTTGCAGCCATCGCGAAGGTCAAGTCAGACCACATTCTAAAGGTAACTTGACAATTTGCCGATTGTAAAGGTTGTCTTAAATTTCTCTTGTTTCATCTAGATGTCGGCTAGAACGATCTTTTGTCCGAAGTGAAGCGAAAGGAAATCGACCATCGCGCCGGCTTTGTTGTTCGAAGGTATTGGGGGTAAACGCAAATGAGCGTCCCTTCGACTTCCTTGAACGGCAATAGGTTCGAAAGCTCTTAGTTCCAAACCTCTCTTGTTTTCTTTATGGGACAGAAAATGAAAACGAATTTTGAATCGATTTCTGCCATAGAGAATCGCTTCATCCAGGAAGGATCAGTAGTTGGATTGCGTTTGCGATTTTCGGCAGATGACACCCCTTGTCCTTTGAATCTGCAAAGAGAAAACAATGAGAGGTCCACGTTCTAATTTGCCGGCCAGATGGCCTTCGCTTTTATGCAGTTTCTCTGATAGCGGTGTTTACTTCGGAATTAAGGTTTCTCGCTGGAAATTTACGCCGTTAAGAATTTTTTACGCGTGATCGGTAGAAGGAAGCGTTATATTTGGCCTGTTTTCTCCCTCGAAGGACATGAAATATTCATGCACGAAATATAGCAAAAGTGAGGTAATTAGCCAAGTCATGTCTTATCGCAGTACTGCTGACTGTTGTGCTATCCTATTTGGAAAGATTTCTCTAATTTTTGTCGAGGTTTTCCCGTGGTTCGTGATGCGAACGGTTTCAGGTTGATCACGTAAGCGAAGGCTTCGTGCTAGAGGAAGTTGTTGTCATAGAAGATTTTCAGCATATTAATTGTTTGGAGAAAGAGCACATAGCGGTTCCCAGACACCTCAAGTAAACAGAAGATTTAACATCGCTCGAGGCAGATGGTTGCCTGTTGTTTGGATGATAGCGGGACGATTAAGCGTGTATATTTTGGTCGTAGAAGCCTTGCATGGCACCCTTTAGACTGCGTTCACAAAAATTTGGGTGTGAGAGGGTGCATTGGAGGGTCTCGATCGGTCTAGCCTCTTTCTTGCTTTTAATGATGTGAAATTTCATGTCCTTGTACCATCTGTTCTTCTTTCATAATCCAAGTAAAAGATAGTTTTGTGCTGGATCATCCCCGTAAGACATAGTAATACAAGACAATATTATTACAAGAAATCCACTTCTGGGTTAGCTTCCAAAGTCCTAGTAGAGAGGAAAAAATTCACAGAATTCCATCTACTCCAAAGCTCTCCACGGAGTGTTCTTCTTTTTATCAAAGTGCATTTTGTTTACTTACAGCTATCTTTGAAATTTCCAATTCTGTTTTAATGCCATTTCTTTAGATGGTAATAACACACAAAATAGTTTGACTTAAAGATAAAAATATATAAACTTGATAACATTTTGATGCACTGCCATACCAATTTTTTTTAAGAGGCTTTATATTTTTTTAACACTTTTTCTTTCCTATTTGAATGACCAGGAATTATAGACTATTCCAATTATTCGAGTTGGAAACATACAAAAATTTTTTATAACTTTTTTATTATATATTTTAGACTGAGGCTTTCGTAAAAATTGCATTTCTTTTTTATTATATATTTTAGACTGAGGCTTTCATAAAAATTGCATTTCCTGCAAATGTGTCCCTGCATTAAAGTTTTCATCAAAATATAATTGAATTGTAACCATGTTGAGATAAACAAGTCTCAGTGCTGAAATAACAGAATGGCCTTGATTTAATGTGAAAGGGTTTGTCATTTTGTTAAAATGGCAGTAAAGTTCATTGTTCCCCAATGCAATTTGTGTTATTGAAATGGCAATTGATAGATCATTCGAAGCCATATATAGTGTAAATAAAACAAATATAAAGATTTGAAAGAACATAAAACTTTCATCTTTTCTTTCTGCCCTTCCTTCATGAGCATTATCACTAACCTTTTTTATTCAATCTTGGAGCCAAAATTGTGATAAAGCTTGATAAAAAAAAACGAGACAGCAATTTTCATATTAGTCTTTTCCTCTTAAAATCCATTTTGTTAAGTCCACGTTTTGAACTATTGTATCTGAAAATGATAAATTGGAGGTTGAATGAAAAATTGAACTTGCCTAGATATGCTATGCCTCTATAGGCAATTCGTCCCCTGAACCTTACCTTACAAGTCATTTTTTTAAATCCTAAATAGGAATCAGATGTAGAAGCATCATTTTCCAGCCATGACTCAGATGATGAAGGGGGTAATTATGGTGTGAAGAGGTTTAAAAGGGAAATTACAGAGGAAGTGTTTGAAGAGAATGGAAACAGAAATGGAGTGAGTTCACCAGGTACTGAACATGAAATGATGGACACAGCAGTGAATGGAGGTCATGGCAATGATTTAACCAGAGATGGTGAGTACATTTAGGTTAATAATTTATTTTTTACCAAACTCATGATCCTCCTGCTTCAGCTCTTAAGATTGTATATTTCTCTGTAAATTAATAAATGGAATTTATAATAATATAAAGGAGATGAAACCCCTTTCTCATGACCTTTTTGCCTGGCATGATATTGATATTGTCAGAAGAAGTTTGATATTAATAAAATTAAATAGCTTACATGTGTACATGTGTACTGAACTAGCTACACACCATATACGAGGCAGTCCTTTGGAGGGGAGGAGGACTCTAGTATCCCATGTCCCATTCTATTTTCATTACATTCCCTGTACACTTGAGTGTCTCATGTATCTCAAGGACCTTTCCTACATGAAGTCCCAAATTATCTCATCCACATGCAAAATGTCTATCACATTGCAGAAAACAGGAGAAAGAAAACTGTTCAATAGAGTTAAAACCTGCTTTTTGTTTGTCGCCAGAGGCCATGTACTGCACATGGACACAAAGATCCATAGAACTCCTATCAATTTTGCTTTTCAGATATTTCCAATGTTTGTCTTAAAATCTCAATATTAATTTTCCTCAAAATTCATAAACGTTTTTTAAATTTTCTTAAATCACACAGTCATCTCTCCCTCATCCCCATCTTCAAGCACAGGATCACTTAGTTACACGGAAGTGATTTTCATTGTGTATTTTTGCATCAACAGCTGCCCTTTGTCAAAGCGATGAAAGCTTGGCTGCTAAAGGCTTACTACCAGGTTATCAAACTTATTCCACAGACCAAAAACAAGAAGTTGTAAATTATGCGAAAGAAACCACAGTTCGTGAAGCCTCTCGCAAGTATAATGTTCCACGCTCAACTGTTCAAGTTTGGTGCAAACATGGACCACCAATGAAAAAAGAAAAGCGCTCTCCTGGAGGGGGTGGACGTCGCTTGAGCTATTCTAATGAAACTGATGAGAAACTTTTACAGTGGGTTTTACATCAGCAGGACAAAGGCACACCTGTTACTAGGGATGCAATACAAGCTCAAGCCAGACTTCTTGTTCGAGATGAGTGTCCTGAATTTAAAGCTTCTAGTGGTTGGGTGGAGAAGTTTCTTTCAAGGCATAATTTGACCATTGCAACTAAAATGTCATCACAGAATCCAAGTGGTAAGTGTAGTAATATCATTATAGAACCCTTTATGTTGTAATGTTGTAAAATCAAAACCCAAGTTGTTACAATGGTCAAAGTAAAAACATCTAAACTGTCTAAAGCATGGGAAAATGCAGGCAATCAGGTCATGATTGGCTTCAGCTTCTTATCTCACTGATTGAGAAAGTAGTTCAAGTTTTCTGGAGCAATCATAAGGTGAATTAAAGGAAAACTAACACAATCTTGAATTACTTCTGACAATCAATTGAAAATTGCTTTATCTTGCACAAAATGGTTTGTATTTAGGGGTAAAGGCCAGATGTGATTTGTAATGGTCTGAATAAGATACTGTAAGTCCTGGAAAGGACTTGCATTTCTTTATTTGAGTAGAGGTCATAATTTATAAGTTAAGTGAGAAGCTGTTATCATTCAAATGTTTTTATTATTATTTAGGGAAATCATTCATTCAATTTTGCTTTAAAGCTTTAGACCCTAACATCAGTATGCAAGTCCTCTACACTGTTCTCTTTAGATTTCCTAAGCTGCTGATATGGAGAATGTCAACAAAGAACTCCTTCAGCTGGTGATCATTTCCGTTTTTCTCATGACCTGGATGCGTGATTCAGGGCTGATATTGCAGGGCTCGAAATTGCGACCGATACAGTTGCCAATGCGACTAAAACTTTTAACTTGGCGACTAAAAGTTCGAGTTTAGTCGCCACTTTGGTGACTAAACTAACTTCCTCTGATAAATAAAAGATTGTAGATGAGAAAAATTTCTTAAGTCTCATTTCTGCATTTCTGCTTTTCTGCCGAAAGAAATGCAAATTAAGTCTGTTTACCTTTAAGCTAAAACCTGAAATGGCTTTCAAATTGCATCTTCCAAGACAACATATTGTAGTGGCTTCTTCATGGTGATCGCAGGCACAATATTGTGTTGAAAAGCTTCTGAATTTAAAATTAATCTGTTGAGAACAGGAGGTCTGGTACTAAATGCTTATCCGCCATGTTTGATAAATGTTTGATGCCTTTGTATCGTACGATTTCTTGCATGTGATGTGACATATTTTCCTTGCTAAAGTAGCCCTGAAATGTTCTTATTACTTTTTTCGCTTACTGCTTAAGGTAAGATTGTCATGCAAAAGTCTTTCAAAGTTTCTTCTTTTGTGTTTTTATGTTTTAAGTCATTCAAGATAGAGTATTTCGGTCTACCCCACAATCGCAGCCATAATCCACCAGAAGCTGAACAACAATGCCAATTGAATAAGGCTCTAATCTGATTTCTGTTCTTGTACTATCTGGGGACTGCATTTTTGCACTTGGCGACCATTTTTTCTTTGATAGTCACCAAAAGGCGACTTGGAATTTTTTTCAATTTCGAGCCCTGTATTGTAAGGAGAAATTAGATGCTGGTCACTTCTCTGCAAATTGATTTATTTGCCTATCATTAAAAATGTTTTTGTTATGAGGTTTCTCAATTGTTGAGACAACTCAAGTTACCTAACATGTTGGTTTTCTTTCTTTTCAGAAGCCATCCCAATTTCATATGTAGTTCCAATTGCATCCATTCCAATGAGCAGCTCAGGAGTGTTGAACCATGGAGCAAACAGTCCTCGAGCCACAGATGGACGCAGTGTAACCAGTGAAGACACTCGGAGTGATAGTGGAAAGAGCGAGGAGAATGATGAGCTGTATGATGCCACATCGCCAGCTCTTCCAGAGAATAATACAGCCACTGCTGTAAATCAAATTATAAGGGTGAGTCCTGTGAGAATGTAAATTTTGGAGCAAGTTAATTGGAAAAAGACTGTTGTCCGTGTGAGTTGACCTCTACCTGAAAAAATATGTTTGTAAATCATGATTTTGCTAAATTGCAGCTAACCTACAAGAATCATTGCTTTACTTAACTTACATCGGCAGGTAAAATAAATAATATAAATATAAATAAATAAATAATTTAGCAATGGACATCTACAGGGTGGCTCTTATTGTCCATTGTTTCCAGATCGAATTGGAATTTGGAATATTGGTTTTTGTGGAGGGAGGAAAACCTGAGGACTCGGAGAGAAACCCTCGGAGCAAGGACAAGAACCAACAACAAACTCAACCCACATGTAACACCAGGTCCAGGAATCTAACTCGGGCCACAGTGGTGGGAGGCGAGTGCTCTCACCACTGCACCATCCCTGCTCCCCGATTAAATTAAATTGGTTTTATTAAAAATCAAGATCAGATTTCACTGGGGGAAAAAAGAATCCTCTAAAATGTGCCTCGTTCCCAGTGTGCGGCTTTGTAGCTCAGTTGGTAGTAGGGTCCAACTAGTTTCTGGCAAGTATATGCTGTTGGAATCCCAAAGCAGCCTGAATCTTTTTCTGGCTTCTTTGCTACAGGGATCACTCCCATACTTGAGTACCCACACTTTGCAAAGTTGCTTTTTAAAGTTTAACCCTGGGAAGTGTGTTTTGGAGACTTTACCAGCTGACTCTCAATTTTGATTAACCTCGGGCTAAGGAACTTTTGCAAAGGTAGGGCGCTTATGGATTTTTGAATGTGGACCTTTTTACTCAAAAATTTTTAGAGAAGGCTAACATTGTAAAAACCACCCAGTATGTCCAAATTGAAGGGAGCCCAGTGCTTTGAAACTGTGAAATCCAGGGTGCCCAGCCTATGCTTTCTATGAAAAAGTTAAGATTCCTGAGTCGCCCAAGAGCAAAAGTAAGGTGCCAGGGGCCCACCGGGCACTGCTAGACTACAGCCCTGATGTGGAACATGATTGACTCTGCTGTACAGCAGTTTCAACCATTAGTAGACTCTAACAATTTTATTCTTCCGTCAATTCTGTTGTTTTGAAGGAGCCACCAAACCTTTGTGAAATGTTGAAGCCTATTCAATGTGCAAGTTCACCTGCGTCAATGGGGCTAAAGGATGAAGACGATGATGATGGAGAAGGGGAAGATGGAGATGGGGATGGAGAGAAAGCTGACCCTGCTAATGTCAACCCAGAAAGACTAAAAGCTTTCAATGTAAGCCAGCCCTCTCCAACTAAAGTGTAGATCAGTTGTAACTGGACCAAGTTAAGCATGCCTTACAAGACTATTTTAAGAAGAAATTTGCACTCTGACAAAAAACTAACCCTTGAAACATCATCAAGTTGATAAAACCAGACTGTCTTACTATATCCATGACAAATGCAGCCCCCCAGTTTCTCTATATATTTGAAACTTGGATCCATTATATTCCAATTCACATTCCAGAATGCACAACAAGCAGGAACTATTAGGAACTCTCATTTCTGAGGTTTTTGTAAAATGAAAAACTCTTTCTGACTTTTGATCAAGAAAATGTTTTATCTGATAAAATTATATCAACATCAAAAAAGAGAGTATAGAAAAACTAGATTAAAAACATCTTTTTATACCAAGCTCAAAACTTATCATCTTTCTTATTCTTTACAAAAAAGAGAGTAGCTTTTAATTGGCATAACGTTAACACACTGTGTACAAATATCAGTGTTTTTTTTCAAAATTTAATTTTTACAACAAATAGTAGTTCAGTGCCCAAATAGTCAATTCACATTTAGATTATTTGTAGTTACAGTATACTTGACCTACAGCATTCGGCAGTAATGGTGGAAGAAATATTAACTGTAGAGATTACATTGTAGCTATGTAAGGCCCATCAAACCCTATACACAGTCTTTTTTCCAAGTTTAAACTGCACAATCTTTTTTTTTGTCACTTTTTACATAGATGTTTGTGAGGCTGTTTGTTGATGAAAACCTTGACAGACTTGTTCCAATCTCAAAGCAACCCAAAGAGAAAATTTTAGCCATAATTCAGTCATGCAACAGACAATTTCCAGAGTTCCGAGACAGAGCAAGAAAGCGAATAAGAACCTACTTGAAGTCATGCAGGCGTCTAAAGAAGCTAAAGGAACCACTCAAACGTGCTGCAGACCAGATGGTATGTACGAATGAAGCCAGTTCTGGAGCTTCATCTGTGCATCTTGAAAAGTCAAACCTAAATTTTTCAAATTTTTTTTAATTATTGTATTCAATCTTCTCCATCTTTAGCCATTCTTGTTCCTTCTTGGTTGATCATTGCTTCTCTAGTTTTACTCTTTCCTGCTGGTGTTATATTTTGTAGCTTTTGTGGCTTCCACTATTTTTGTTTGGAAATATCAGTGGGTCACTGTCATTGACAAAAATTTTATTTTCACTAGGATGATCACACCATGCAGTCAGTGGTATTTGCCAAAAAAAAAATTTTGAATAGCAGAAAAGACGCTTAAAAAAATTTCTCCAGTGAAGTTTTCCAAGAGGCTTTTGCTCATTACATTCCTTTTTTTGTTCTCACAGAGTTCAAATCCCAACATGTCAGCAGCTCAGATGGCTGAGGTGAATGTAAGTTTGCTATAACAAATTATGTCAATGTTTGTTACAGCAAGAAGAAAGACATTAAGCATGAACATGAAACAAAGAAAACAAAAAGAGACTTGCTGTGATTAGAGTAGTGTTCAAGCTTCATAATTATTCAAACTTCACTGGAGAAATTATTTAAATAATATATTTTCTATTACAAAAAAATTTTTATGCAATTTGTTTTTTCTATTCATCATACTTTTCTGACACATACCACTGATTGTTTAGTGTTATCCTAAAAAAAATTTTGTTGTCTGTGACACTGACTGGCTGATATTTCCTAAAAATGAAGGGACACCATCACCATCATTGTCATCATCATTGTCATCATGTTGTGACAAGCAACAATACTTTTCAAGGACCATGTTCACCCTTAGAAGGTCACACTACATCATTTTCACTCCTGAGTCCAAGTTCTCTACTCTATATATGATAACAAACTTTATACAATTGTCAATATACTTCAGCTATATGTGCTAATTAGGAACATGATTAAAGCAAATATGCACAACACATTACTGAAATCAGTAATTTAGGAAGGGTATATCATTTTTAGTAGCGAAGGGAGGTGGTGAATTTTGAGCTATGTGAAATGAGTAAGATGGTACACATTTGTCACAAGTGTGGCATGAAGAAAAAATGAGTTCTCTTTTGAGGATTTGAACATTAGCTAGTTTCAAGTGATATTGTGCCTAAACTTGTGCATTAATCTCTTTGTTTATAGAATATCCTGGCATCAGCTTGTGCTAACGAGCAAGAGAATGCACGGCTTGTTACTACTGATAGTGATGCAGCTGGTAATACAGGAACTGTTCCTTCATCTTCCCCTGCAGCATCCCACATGCCACAGAATAGCACTGCTAACACAAGAACTAATGACAGGCCTGCAGGTATGGAGATCAAATCCAATGGGTTGTTGGACCTTCTTGATGATGTAGTAGCAATCAATACTTTTTCATGTAACCAAAAAAGAAAATGTCATCTACAAATGAATTTTATATGATTGCATAATTGAGTAAATTTGTAAAGCCTTTGTTGTAACTATAAGTTTTGAAGTCTTAGAACAAAGTATGATGCCTGAAGGCAATTCCTGGCCTCCTGGCAAAACCAAATATTATCAAAATTGACTAAGCTTGAGATAGACTCTTTCACAAATAATGAAATAATAGTTTTTGATGATAAAAAAAAAAAAAAAAACAGCTATGATGATAAAAATAATAGCTATGATGATAAAAATAATGGTGATTCAGTAAAAAATAAAGAATGAAATAAAAAAAATAACTTGACTACAAATCAGTTGAAGACCTCTCACTTAATGATAGAATGTACATCACCAAAGATAATATTGGTTTGCTGGGTCACTTTATTAAAATTGTGAATTACATGCAGGTACGAAGGTATTTTCTCAAATGGCTAACTTGGGAGATGTAAATATTTGTATTTGTTATTGATATTATTGTGTGTCATTACAGAAAATGGCGGGCCAACCCTTCCCAAGCCAAAAGTACTGACACAGTGCCAGATCAGTGCCACAGAAGTTCAAGCCATCCGCCAACTGATAGCGGGATACAGGGAGTCAGCAGCCTTTCTCTACCGCTCGGCAGATGAGTTGGAGGCGTTGTTGCCTCCTTTGTAGAATGAACACCAGTGTTTGGTGTAAAATTTAATGATACACAAATGAGAAAAAAAGGTATTTAATAACTTTATGTAGACTGAACTTTAAATTATGGTTAGAGAGAGTAAATTGAAGGTAATGGCAAGTTTTATTTATTTGTTTGGTTTTGTTCATTCAGTAATATGGCTTATTTAGATTAGGTTTCATATATATTTGAAAGCCAAGAATTGTGAATGACATGTTTGTGAATAAATTGAAGTTCACTTACTTTTTACAAGATCCTCATATTTTTTGTACTTTAATTTCTTTTTGAGGATCATTGATGAACTTAGATTTTTTTGTTGTTAACGTTTTGTAGAAGTTTATAAAGCAAGTCATTAATAATGTTATTGATAAATTAAATTATTCATTTGTTATTTATTTTGACTTCCCAATTTGGCGTAAAATAAGTACCTGCTTGTGTTTGATGCTAAGCAATTTTCAATTATGTTAACATTTCAAAGACAGGAGTGATCAGTACTTCAATTCTCCTTGCAATTTTTATACATAGTGTTATAGAACAGTAATGAGAATTCAGGAAACAATCATTCAGGGGATATTTTTGGGTAAACATCATGTTCTGGGGACTAGCTAACCTACTGACTTCAGATGTGGAATTAAGCTTCCAGAACTCAGGGGTTAAAGACTTCAGCTAGGAAAATATTTAAGGAAATATGAAATTAACTGTCAAAATTAGAATGGGATTGCTTTTCTTTTGCTTTCCTTTGCTTTTTTGATTGGTCCGGAAAACCTATACAACTTTCTCAACCAGTCGGATTTGGAAATGAAAACCAATGGCTGCTGGGTTGCTCTCTTTTCCCCATGCTGTGAGCAGTTTGCTTGTTTTCACTCTGAGTTCTCATTGGCTCCTGGGGATATTCCCCTTTGTTCGGATTGGTTGTTGGGATTTCTCTGATTCTAGTTTTGGTTTTGTAGCACTCAATTGAACTGGCCTCTGATCAGTTCTTTCTTTATTATAATTATTCAGTTGTAGGCTATCCAGCAATACGTTTTAAAAAAAACTTTCACTTAATATAAGGGATTGAGGTCAGTTCATACCAGTTTTTGTTGGCCTTAAGACACTGGATCTTACCATTTATCTTGAATTCAAAAAGAAGCTTTGTCCTTTTTTGCCTTCGTTTTGCTTCTTTATTTTCAAGTTATGCAGCAACAAGTCTTAGGTTGTGTGTACTTTTTGAAACCTCTTGAAGAGGGACATATTTACAGGTTGGAATAAAACACCATATGAAGTGTTGAACAGTCATGATGAGATATTTAGTTTTCGATATACTGGTATTTGGACTTCAGCTGTTCTGAAGCATAATTCCAACTGTCTCCATGCCAGCTGCACACAGGTACAGGAATTCCCCATGTCTGGTTAGAAAATGTGTGATATGTTAGGAAATATTTTATCATATACTTTCTAGATATGTTTAGAATTGTCAAGGTTGAGAATATTTTTGTAGTGTGTATCTGATATCTTTTTTAACAGTGTCAGAAAATGAATTATATTAACTGTCACCATGAAGGTCATTAGTTTTCTGTCAGGGAGAATTTGGTCACTGATCACATTTCAGGGCATCAATTTCATAACTGGAGTTGTCAAAGTTCATTGTAAATTGTTCAAAGTTTCTTCTGGAATGTGTGTGTGTATTGAAGGGGTTGTGCATAAAACACTCAGTGAAAGTTATTCACTGACCACTTTTCATAAGGAAATTTGAACTATTTACATCATTCAAAAGATGACATAGTTCCTTAGCATTTTTTTCTTAGTTCATTACTGCAAACGGATAATGCAGTATTAATACCTCTTAATTTAGCAACTTTAGTGTATCCCACTCCTGAAAAGCAATTGTTGTTCCAATTTTGGCGAGCCTTTACTATTCTCTAGACCAAGAAAGAGTATTTCTAATTCAATTAGGGTAATAAATACCTTAAAATTGTTTTATGACTAATTTAAAGAGGTGTTCAGGATATGTTAATTCCAATGTGTGATAGTTGTATAAAATTATTACTATTATTATTACCATTAAGTTATTCTTTCTTAAATTATCTTGAAATCTTGTTATGTAGAGTTTCAGAGGTCAATAAATTTTTGACAGTTAGTGTTTGTTGTTCTCAGAATGTTTGTGTATTTTTGTTTTATGTTTTTTGAATGTCGGCCTGCACTTAAGGGTTGTGGTTAAAAGCCAAACCTCTTGACCCTTGACCCTAAAGATCTCACTTTATTTTGGCAGCTATACATCTGGTTCTAAGTTAACATAACACCCCATTGCTGACCAGTTACCGACTAGTTAGATAATGCCTTCTAATATATGTTAATTACTTCACAGAAAATTATGAATGGTTGAAGCCTTAAGAATGTGTTCCAAAGAGAGGGTGGAAAGGGGGCTCCTGATCCCGACTCACACAAATTCTAGAAAAATGTATGCTTCACGTGTACTCTAAACAATACTTCATGCGTTGCGAATTTAAAAGGGAAAACTTTGATTCTCACCATACCCAGTCTCTGTCAAATCCACTCGTCACGTTAGTTGAGTATCCTTTGCCACACTCTTAAAAAAAGACTTTCGTGCAAAGACTTGTTCATAGGAACGAGAAACTTGTCAAGGAAAAATTGCCCACGGTGAACGTCATCTGTTCGGGTCTTCGTTACCTCATCAAATATTGATATATATCACCAAGAAAATGCCACCCACCGTATTAGCGGTCATTATCATTATCATTATCATCAGTGTCGCAGCGCAGCACTTTAAAGCTAAAACAAGATGATCCAAGATCGTAAGTCGGGCTACAGGTGGACGTGCTGTTATGAGTGTTGACCATTCATGGTGCACAGAGGTTCTAAAAGAAATACTAAGAGGTACCAAGGTCCTAGTTTGTGGGTGTCGCATAAAATTTTTTTCATCTCCAAAAGACACCAATTCTACAATAATGCACTGTCACATATTTTTGGTGCAATACCCTAAAAGGTATCACAGGAGCTGCTGCTGTGGACCTTTTGAGCCTCAACAGCCTAAGGGGTAACAAGCCCACCTTTTTGAACCCCTAAAAGGTACAACAAGCACCCCAGTCCTTTTTATTTAAGGAGTCCCCCTACCCAAGGGTGATAAGAACATGACAATTGATGCGTGTATTAAAAAAGATATATTATGAAATCATAATCATAATGGTCTGAAAGCAAGGAAGTTTATTTCATCATGAAAACATTGTATACACAACATACCAGTAAGGACCTTCCCTGATTTTCTCTTTGAATTAATTAATGCAGATATCAATAGTTGGGATTGTCCCACTCTTGTGCTGTTGTCTAACTTTGAATTTGATTTTGTTTCTAAAACATATCTGTTGCAGTCTTTTATTTTTGGAGCAGGTTCCAAATTATCATATCTATATTTTCGTCTGTGCTTTTGCATGTGTCTGATTTGATGAAGTTCCATGTTAGATGAGCAAGACAAATATTGCATTTCGTAGTGAATAATACCTGTTTTAAGTTTCTTTGTAACAATGTTAGAAATAGCTTGCACTAATGATGGTATACCACTTATTTTTATTTGTTGTATTGCAGGTTTACAAGTATCTTCATAGGTCAAGGAGAACTTATACTTTGCTATGACTGTTTGTTGAAAAATACAAGTAATACCTAACAGTAACTTGCAAGCCACAATAAAAACCCTCTATTTCCCCTGTAGTTGTTGAAAATTAAGTTTTCCAACTTTCTTTTTTGTATTGTTTAAACCACTCGACAACATTCCAATTTGGACTGATATCTCAGCTCCACAAATATTAAGACTCATGTATAAATCTGCCCTTTTTAGATGCCTGTTGATGCCCATGTTACGATATAATTTATTTCCTCAGTCAGCTATGCAGCATAGGGTTATGGAATTCTAATAACTACAAGACTTTGCTACTGAGTAACACATTGCATAAAGCCCTACAGCAGAGCATTGTTTACCAAAGCAGTTGTGTTCTTCTCTTAGACAGTTCACTGCAGCTATTTCATATGTACTTATCTGCACTCCTCTGAGTTTATAATTGTCATCGAGGGAGCCTATAGTCTGGAAATACTGTACTAAGCCCTGAATAGATGGTACTTCTAATAGTATGCCTGTACCTGAGGGATGGCTTCTACCATATTCGACTCTTGTATGAGAATCCAATATCTTATAACTCCTATTATCAATACAATAGATACTGACACTGTTTACATTCTATTGTCTGAATAAATGAAGACTAATTTTTGTTATTCCCATGTATTCTTATGTATTCCCATGTATTCCCACGTATTTCCATGTTATTTCCATGTATTCCCATGTATTCCCTCATATTTCCATGTTATTTGCATGTATTCTCACGTATTCCCGTGTATTCCCACGGCCCATGTATTTCCATGTATTCTTATGTATTCCTATGTATTCTTATGTATTCCCATGTAGTCCCATGTATTCCTATGTATTCCCATGTATTCTTATTTATTTCCATGTTATTCCCATGTATTCCCACGTATTCCCATGTATTCTTATGTATTCCCATGTATTCCCACGTATTCCCATGTATTCTTATGTATTCCCATGTATTCCCACGTATTCCCATGTTTTCCCACATATTCCCACGTATTCCCATGTATTCTTATGTATTCCCATGTATTCCCACGTATTCCCATGTATTCTTATGTATTCCCATGTATTCCCCCGTATTACCATGTATTCCCGTGTATTCCCACGTATTCCCATGAATTCCCACGTATTTCCATGTTATTCCCATTTATTCCCACGTATTCCTACGTATTTCCATGTATTCCCATGTATTCTTATGTATTCCCATGTATTCCCACGTATTCCCATGTATTCCTATGTATTCCCATGTATTCTCACGTATTCCCATGTATTCTTATGTATTCCCATGTAGTAGTTAATAAAATCAGGTCCTATTTCACAGTGAACTGTTGTACTAAGGAATGGAAGAAACCGCCACACCGGTACACATTGGCAATCCTACACGGCACACAAATGCTCACATACACGATCTCCAGCCAGGAGTCTTTTCGGCCACTCGGCAGCGGTTAGCCGCGGGAGACTAAAGTGGGTAGCTAGGTCACGTGCAGTATCGAAACAATCGATACTCTTCGCTTGTATCGATATTGTTCGATCCCACCTCGGTATCGCTGGTATCGAATATTTGGTGTCGGTATCGGCCCATCCTTACTAGCTTTTCCTATCTAGACCGGCATCTAGACCGATCTTATTGTAAAAGTTGCCTAGCTTCAAAAAGTTACAAACAAAGAATACAAAAAAACTGGCTTGTTCCTGTTTGGCTAGATGCCGGTCTAGATGGGAAAATCTAGATAGCGTTCAATATTGATTACAGCCAATCAAATTCGTGAATTCGGTGATTCCCAGTCCTTGTTAGAAACAGCCATATATTAAGAACTAAATAAAGAACCTTAAATTTTTAGGCAGCATATTTAAATACCGGAATGATTAAAGCACCAAAGTATGCAAATACATAAGCACCAGTAGGAACATAAAAGACTATGCGGGAATACAAAGCAGTATGGGAATACACAGCAATGCACTAAATTAATGATTCTAAATACGTGGGAAGATGTGCCGTGGGAATACAATACATGGGAATACATGGAAATGCATGAGAATACGCAGGAAAACATGAGAACACACGGGAAAGCATGACAATTTCATGGGAATACGTGGGAATACATGGGATACATAGGAATACATGGGAATACATAAGAATACATGGTAATAAATAGGAATACATAAGAATACATGCGAATACATGAGAATACGTGGGAATACACGGAAATACATGAGAATACGTGAGAATACATGAGAATACATGGGAATACATAGGAATACATGGGAATACATGGGACTACATGGGAATACATAAGAATACATAGGAATACATAAGAATACATGGAAATACATGGGCCGTGGGAATACGTGGGAATACACGGAAATACACGGGAATACGTGAGAATACATGCAAATAACATGGAAATACGAGGGAATACATGGGAATACATGGAAATAACATGGAAATACGTGGGAATACGTGGGAATACATGGGAATACATAAGATAACATGGGAATACGTGGGAATACATGGGAATACATGGGAATACATAGGAATACATAGGAATACATGGGAATACGTGGGAATACGTGGAAATCCGTGGGAATCCATGGGAATACGTGGGAATACATGGGAATACATGGTAATACGTGGAAATACGTGGGAATACGTGGGAATACATGGGAATACGTGGGAAAACATGGGAATACATGTGAATACGTGGGAATACGTGGGAATACATGGGAATACATGGGAATAACATGGAAATAACACGGAAATACGTGCAAATACATGGGAATACGAGGGAATACATGTGAATACATGGGAATACGTGGGAATACATGTGAATACATGGGAATACATGAGAATACATGGGAATACATGGGAATACATCAGAATACATGCCAATAGGTGGGAATACATGGGAATACGTGGGAATAAATGGGAATAACATGGAAATACGTGGCAATTCATGGGAATACGTGGGAATACATGGGAATACATGGGAATACATAAGAATACATGGGAATACATGGGAATACGTGGGAATACGTGGGAATACGTGGGAATAACATGGAAATACGTGGGAATTCATGGGAATACGTGGGAAGACATGGGAATACGTGGGAATACGTGGGAATAAATGGGAATACATAAGAATACATGGCAATACGTGGGAATACATAAGAATACATGGGAACGCGTGGGAATACGTGGGAAAACATGGGAATACGAGGGAATACATGGGCATACATAAGAACACGTGGGAATACGTGGGAAAACATGGGAATACGTGGGAATACATGGGAATACATAAGAATACATGGGAAGACGTAGGAAAACGTGGGAATACGTGGGAATACATAGGAATGCATAAGAATACATGGGAATACGTGGGAATACATGGGAATACGTGGGAATACATGGGAATAGATGGGAATACGTGGGAATACGTTGGTATACGTGAGAAGAATACAAGGTTATCTAAGATAACAGTATATACACGAAGGAAAGTCTTAGATACACTATATGATGGCATACACCAGGTACCTACCGAGTTTTGTGGAGAAACCCGATGGTAAACCTATAGTCAGTCGCCCGACTAATAATGATCAAGCACTGTTCTTTAGGTGGCATTTTTTCTACTTTTGTGAGAAGTTTACCTAAGAGCTTGTATTTAATGTGTTGAGCGGCCACTGTGAATGCAGGAGATAGAAACTAAGATAACGAAGACGATTTTCGGAGAACTAAAGGTTGCCTCACTTCACATTTAAAAGGAATATTCAACCGATATGAAATCTTGTGACGGTGAAAAAAGAAGAACTCAAGTGAAGGATAATCTACCTGAAGTGGAAGAAGACTTTGAAACTTCAAGGAAATTAATATGATTTAGCCAGAAGTCATGTGTAGGATTTTTAAGATGAGCTCGGGAGGCTGTCTTTGACGGCTGTTTAATAATTTTCTTAGCACTCAACGTCTGTAAACTTCACATCGTAGGTGCTCGCGCGAGCACACGCAATTGTCAGCGGTAGCTAAAACAGATCATGAGCAAATGTCGATCTTATAGAATCCAGATTTTTAAATGCGCGAGAACGCGCGTGGAAATTGCTAAACTCATGAGAGCTATTGCATGAAAACAAGTCCAGTGACCCCTTCTTTTTATTGTTCCAATATGATAATAACGTCGAAAGGAATCATCAGAAAAAAAAAATAGAAAATTCTACGGAAGGAAATTTGCTATGTGTGAAGATTACCCTTTTTGTAGATTTTCTGAAATTCCGCTCCGTAGAATTTTAAAAAATCTTTGTGCATTTTCCTTTTCAAGTGCCAAAAGCAATCACTGAAAAAAATCAGGGGGTCACCGGGTTAGTTTTCGAATGATTTAAGCCACAAGCTAAAAAATACGTCTGAATAAGCCTATGAAAGCGTTGCCATGGAAACTGCTAGTGACGAAATGACACTTCTTTTTGGATAACCAATGACTATGTAATTCAACCCCGTATAAGTGTTTTTAACTGGCCTTGGTCAGTCTTTCTGTTGTATTCTTTCAAAGTCACAAACCATCAAAAAGATGAAAACTGGTACGAGCCACCTTAAAAAGGCACCCTACCAGGAAAGTGGTACCTATGTTAAACCGATTTTTGGATTTTGGAGTAATACTGCAAAGGCACCGAGGCACTCTTCCGGGTAGGGACAATTTAGTCCTGATTTGGACCTGCTGTATGGGAGTAAGGGCAGGGGGGAGGTTGTACGGATCGTTTAGGTCTCTTAAATAGTTTCAAAGGTGTCCGTGGTCGCAGGGTGCATCTGAACTTTAATCTAGCATTCTTTATGCACACAAGCTATTGAAGTGTAATATCTATACTTAATCCTGCTGGGAGACTGGTGATGAGAATGGACCCTGACCTTTGACTTCAAATTCTTTCAAGCAGTTCACAAGAAAATGAGTATCACCAAGAAGGGAGAACTGCGAAAAAGATCTTGGAATTTACTGTCTTGGAATTTTCTGTCTGTTAGTCACTGTCTGAAGTGTTAATTTTTTCTTCTTGGGAAGCCACAAATCCCAGATCCCTTCGCCTACCGCCTGTGGTTTTATACACGTACGACCGTGACTCAAGCGAACGCGTCAGCTACAGAAATAGCGCATTTTTTCAGAGTAAATCCATAACTAAGAACTCGAGATACTCATGTACCTACGTGTGTCTTTAAGATCGTTCCTGGGATTGTCCTATCTGTACACGCCATGTATCTTCTGCTGCCCCCCAACCCCCACCTCTAACCAGCTCCTATGACGAGTGCCTGGTGACGCCATCTAATATAACTTCCCTAGGAAAAGTAATATACTGTTCTCTTTTGAACCAAGTCTTTTTCGACAAAGTGGGTGGTTGTTTGAACTGTGACTGACATGCATAAGGGGTTTCGGCATTACAACGAGATTACGTCAAGTCTACATCTGCGCCTTCTCTAATCACAGGTTCGCCATTTCGAGTCCCAATGAAAATGATAACCTTATGGATGCCTACGAATCTACTCAGCAAATGCGGGCAAATTATAAGCCAGTGGTTTTGTGTGAAAGAAAAGGGGTATTACTCGGAACCGGCGAAGAAACTGTTTATTTAAGTGACGTATTTCGTTAATATTTTCCGACAAATAGCACCCAGCTGAATACCCTCTTTGATTCTACTTTCATCTCGTGCAGGAGTAGTAAATAATTGTATGCATCTGCTCTAGCGTCCCACCAGTTTATTCCCACCCCCCTGTTGTTTGCTTGGCTTGGGAAAAAGGTTGTCACTCATACCTCCCTTGGCGCCAGTATTGTGACATAAAAACGCCAACCATTCTACTTCGCCAACCATAAAGTTACTGGAAACAAAACCTTCAAGCTTTTCGGCTGGGAAATATTTCAGATATAATGCAAAGATTAATCTTCACAAACCTAGCAAATTTTACACATCTTTTGACGAGTTGATTATGGAACATTATCTATGTTTTCAACGCGTAATCAGAAGCAAGAATCACGTGTTTTCAATTTCAGTTATAGTCACCAAGGAACAGATCCCTCTACTTTCCTATCATTTCGAAAAATTAAAAACTCACAGTCTGATTGCATCAGTCTGAAATTATCAGCATCCACAGATGTTTACACCAATGTTATCTAGAAAGTTTCTGGTTTCACCCGAAATTTGCCTGTGACTGATTTTCTGAAGAGGCAACAGAAACGGTGTAGCGCAAGTGAACTTTAAAATTTGCCGGCGTTTTTTTTAATCAAAACAACAGGACGGCATCTTATGTATCCCACTGAGTTGCGGGTTTGGTTGTTTGGACTTGGCACGTTTCCGTTAGATTTTTGGAAAATGTTAGTAATTTTCGTCTCCCTATGTTTAGTAGTGACTTCGTTTTCCGGTTGTTTAGAGAATGAGTATAATGATTGCTTTTTTAGCCCCTGATATGTTTATCAAACCTTAAAAGCTCGTCAGAAACGTGTGAAACACTTTTAGGTATGCCCCACCCCTCGCGCAACTTACGATTAAAGGAAAAAAAAGGGGAGGGGAGTGACACTGCGTGCGTTCAAGTAACTATAATGGAGCTATTTGAAACAGCACGCCAGATGCATCGTATGTCTGGTTTGTGGTATTCTACGGATTTTCGACTCGATAACCTTTCGATATCAAAGGAAATATAGATGATGCGGTTTCCTCTTCAATGCACTGTAATTGTTGCGGTTTTTTTTTGACACTGAGCGTTTGGAAAAGAATACAAAGCTGCCTTGCAGCGCACGGTGCTGTCGGTAGCCGAGATGGCAATCTAAAGACCCCCTGGAAAATTTGTTTGTATCGCTTTCCGCTGATAAATCAAACTTCCATTCGTGATTGCCACCCACCCATATGTTCTCGGAGACACAGGAAGTGAGAGCAACAACCCAAAACTATCTAAAAAAAAAAAACCGAGTCGCGATTAATGCTCGAGTTAATTCTTCTTGTTGTACATATAAAAAAGGGAGAATTTTAACACTGAAAACACCTCCTGCACTGACCTTGTCCGAATTTCAATCAAGTGCAACACAGCAAAACATGTAAAAGCACTTGTATAATAAAAGAGCGTTACTTTGTCACGCAATCTAAGGACACAATCCGGATTTTTCGTTGTTTCGTTTCATATAATGATCTTGTCTCAATTACGTTAATTTTTCCCTTTTCTCGTTGGGAAAGTGATACTTTAATGATTTTATGCCCACAAGTGTTCGCAAACATCCGATTATAAACAAACAATTGAACGCCTCCTGAAGAAAAACTTTCCCCTCTGTTCTCTTTTCTCTCATAGCAGGTAAAATTGGTAACAGTCCGATGAGGCCACCAAAGACCACTGAGACAAATCGCATTTTGTTTGGCACGTGAAATGAGATCCGTAATCTTAGTTTAGTGATTCCGCTTTCTTTCGTGACCCCACAAAAGCACAAGTATATCTTATGCCCGAACACCAATGATACACTGCAGACCGAAAATACTAGAGATTTGCTACAGTCGAGACAACAACCAGATCTGCATATTCACAAGACAGTAAAATCAAGTGGTGTATAAACTATGGAGTATCATGTCTGTAAAAGGTCCAGACATCCATAACTGCACGCCGAATTAAGCTACCCACGCGTATATGAACTCAAAAACAGACAAATGCGTCAGAGCAGCGGTATTCTTGGAAAAACCGGAAATATGTAAGGACCTTGGAATGCGAAGTATACTTCCTCGATTCGTCAGATAATCATTTTCCCACGCTATCGGACAAAGAGGATAAGATTGCTCATATGCGCTCGACCAAAAAATTTGACCTCCACTTTGTATTCTTGTCACCTATAGCTAAATATCTTCACGTTAACTTCATAGCATCGAACGATCAACACAAGGCTAAAAGTTTTGAAAAGAAACTAAAATATTATGAAATATAAATGAGGTAAACAAATAACAAAGCATTTTGCAAGTCTCTTTTGCAAAATTTGGTCGACAAAATGCTAAAATCGTACTCACTGGTCCAAATATATGTATTAAAGATCAAAATAAAAATCACCCTCTTGACGAATGTTTATGCGGCATTTATAGATATAAAATGCCTCAGCTGTGATACCGGTGTTCTGTTACAGCATTGTCATAAAATAAACCAAAGTAGACGCGGTTCCTGTGGGGGAGGAAATGTAATCTACTTTTCGAACAAAGAATCCAATTACAAACTGAAGTCGGTATAACTGCTACACGCCACACAAAGGAATATTTATCAGAAAATGGTCAATTATTCATACGCTTCCCCAACAATTAAGCTAATAGCGTCCCCAGTATTTACGCAAGTTTATAAAGCGGGCTTTAAGACAATCCTGAACATTTGATCTTTAATAACTGTTTGCTAGCAAAGCAAAGCAGTGTTTACAGAACTATTTCCTTGAACGATCGACATCTTAACTCTCTCAACCTCACTGTCTGACAATAATACAACCAAAGAAACCTACGTAATAAAATAACACCTCAACCGTTTGAATGACATTAAGTCCTCTTGGTGAGAAAAGTTCATTGCTAAAGGGTTTTCTACGATTTATAAACACTACTGAAATCTTGTAGATACCTTTTGAAAACGCTAACTAAATCATGAAACTTTCGACAAAGTTTTTTACTCTCCAAATTTCACCAAAGCCGAAAGCGGCTAACCAGTGTTTTACACAGTAAAAATGGGTATCGAGAATTTGTTTGAAAACATTGCAAGCTAAACATAGCTAACATTCTTTTTTTAACCCAGATCAAGCAAAACTAAGTCCCAAAGGACCTTGAAACGAAATCCAAGCGATCATATGCATGACGTTAATTTATGGAAATCCATCCGATTTTTCCCGCGTTTACGCAATATATATGCAAATACATATCCATTCATTCAAAAATATCGTATCAAAAATATAATTTTTCGACCGCAAAGCTATGATCACTAGGAAAACTGTTACTTTGGGGGAGGAATATTTCCTCTTTCTTCGAGGGCTTGACAGTCATACGAAATTCGGCATTGAGACAACGAAAATATTTGGCACCCAAGTGAAAGACTTGTTTCTACACGACAGAAAAACTTTAAGTATAAAAAGCGATCTGAAGCTTACTGAAATTTCTAGACAGCGAGTATACTTGCAAAAACAGTTTCCTTTCATAATATTATCTATGAATTATATACAATCGTTATCTATGTAATGATATTTGGTAAAAGACGAATGAAAATAGCGATGAGTAAACAAAAAGTTATTTTCGCTTCTGCCCAAGCGCATAGAACCGGTCCAAAAGTTCTTCGTTTTTCCGTCGTTCTTTCGAAAGTTCTGCCAGCAATCGCGTTTCGTCCTTTTTCAGTTTATCGACATAGTCTTTTGCTTTCCTCAATATCGTAACTTTTGGAGCTCTTTCATTGTCCTTAATGTCAGGAACCTCTTCCCGGAGAATGTGAAAGCTTGTCTTGAGATCATTCCTTCGCTTCCGCTCGAGAACATTGTGAGTTGCTCTCTTACTGAGATCGCCTTCTTCGTCCGAGGTTGAACTGTTTTGCCGTTTAAAATCTTTTTTGTTCTCTTTGGAAGGGCTCGAAGCAGGAGCTACTCCTTTAGGTTTCACTGCAACAGGTTTAAGACGTTTTGCGGGCGGTTCATCTGTGACTTGTGGAAGCCGCTTTCGCTTTGGTTTCTCGATGGTTACTACGTCTATTTCCTCTTCTGTTGTCGCAAAAAAATTTTTAAAAAATTAGCTTCGATCAGCGGAATGCTAAGACATTTGGATTTCGAATCTGCTAGATCTACTCTACTTTACAACACATCGTTAATTTTGATTACCAATTACAAGAACAGGAAATTGAAAGCACATAGTGTAAAATAACTAACCTGAATCGCTTGAATTGTGTGATCCGCATAAGTTCTGATGTGATTCGTTTATAGGATAGGGGAATACCGTTGAAGGATCAACGCAATCAGAACTTACATATTCCACTGGCGGAGGAGTAGCACACGGAGTCTCGTAAGGAAGGTCGTCCGCATTCAAAGAAGCGGGCAGCACTTTTAAATCTAACGCACTCTCGTAGTTGGAGCCGTTCCACATGCAGTCTTGAATGAGTTTGGACTTCAGACTACTCAGAGAAACTTCAACAGTCGCCAGGGGTGCAGGTGAACAACTGTCCTCGTCTAAAATATCTGACACGATCTGTAAGGTGTCGGCAACCGAACAGTATTCATCTTCGTATGAATGAAAGCTGACTGGCGTATGTGAAGGTGATCGAGACGGAGAACGAGGTGGTGTCGGTAGTAGTTCAAACTTTTTCCAAATGTCATGAGATGGGACAGGAGAGCTGTAGCCTTCATTTCCATGTTCATCTTTTTCTGAATTAATCAGAAAGTACGACGCATCCGGGTCGTTTTCCAGTGCAAATGATTTGCACAAGGACTCGTCTTGTACAGCCATTCTACAACGGGAGGATCGAAACGGAAATGAGCTGCCATTCGAATCACTACGACCACTTCAACAAATGATTAACGACTGAATAAATAATATCTTCTCCAAAAGTGCACTGACGGCGCAATGTAACCAAATTGGAGTCTCAGTTCATTAAAAGTATGAGCTTAAGACAGCCGATTTCTATTTTTTTCTAAAGAGGGAGCCATTTAAATCTACTTTAAAGATTGTCTAATGAATGAATGAACTTGGCACAGAAGACTCACGGCTCCAAATTACGATCACTCAATCGAAAGCTTGTTGGACCACTTTACCTCATGAAACTCTAGGGGACTGCAGTTGTGCAGTTCAAGTGCCTGGAGGATTCCTCTCGAGGTATTCCAACGGCAACTAGCCCGAATTTCTGCGGCTGTAGAAAAGAACGGGGCGTACGCGGAAAGCAAATTTCAATTCTCCTGCCTACTTTTGAGAATATATTCACAACAACCAGAACCAATCAGAAAGTGAGACTAATTAACGTTGCCATAACAACGTCATGCGCTCCACGTGACTATATTCTTCGTCGTGAAAGTTTTACATGCGTAAAATTCTCTTTCAAAATCACTCTTTTAAAAACTATTTGTTCCGCTTTGTGCATTACCGAGCCTGATTTACTGGTATCAAAATAACAGGTTTGGCAAGTGCACCCAATCTTAATATTACATGTTCGGGGGTCCAGAAATATGTCTTGTTTATGTTTTTAACGGCTTTCAAAAATTCCCTGGAGCCTGTGTCCTATAAACAAAAGCATAGCACTTTCAGGACCAAGAAGACTGCTCCTCGCTTCGTTTCACAACTATGGTCGAGTTAAGTCAGAAAGATATTTACTAACATTTGCTGATGCTTTCTGATAAAGCCACTTTGGTTTCCATAAAAATTCATCGGAGAATAGCTAAAACGTGATGCAATCGCATGCAACCCTTAAGCCTGTTTAATTTAAGTTTCCTCTAAAATAAACCAGTGCATGAATAAGAACCTAAAGCACACCTGTCGAGACTGGAAGTTTTTTTTCTAAGTTTTAGAGTTGGAGGATTAAAATATTATTTCAAAAGAATGGGCTATTTTTCGACATCAATCAGCCGGAAACGACAACGATAACACTTAACGATAACCATTCCCTGATCACCTTAAATTAACCTAATGCCTTGGTCTTCATGCATTATATTTTTGGGGGGTAGCATTTTCATGTTGATGTTATTTGCTATTTGGTTTAAACAGAATGTTTCTCATTCCAAATTCACTAATTCGATCAGTCTCTCAAGGGGTTTGAACTTTGCAATGCATTGGGGCGATACATTAATTACAAGAAGATTTAGCCAATAATTAACAATAGGTGAAAAAGGGATTTAAAGCATAACCCTTACTGCATTACATTACAAGGACCTGGGCAATTTAGCGATGCAATTATCAACTCTCTAACAATATTTACTTGTGAGATTTCGCTGCCTTAGTATTCGAGTATCACCGGAACTACCACCCAAGGACTTTTTCCCGCGAAAGGGGTTTGATTGATTGACAGGGTCGACAGTTCAACTTTGCCAAGGACGATTTACTCCTGGTGATTCATAAGAAAAAGACGGAGGGTCAAATAGGTCATTTAAGCGATATTCACGAGCAACTGTGCAAATAAAGGAAATTTTGCAAGACGCAAGATGCATGATAGCATCCAGAATTGGAGGGTTGAAAATTTATCAACAACTATTGCGCAATAACTTAAGAGTCAACCTTTTGATCGTTATCGCGTATTGTGAGAAGCGTTAGAAGTTTGTTATTCAAAAATGCTTATGTTGCCTAAAATTTCAGACTTGAGGCCACCCACGGACTAGTGGGGCAAGATGATAAGCTCTTGTTTTTATTTACTCTTCAATAATCGCTGAGTAATGGGCAAAAAAACCGCGATTAATAGGAACTTTCCTGTTCATTCTGTTAACAAACTGTCTTGTACAATGAATGCTTGTTTGTAATGGCTCGAACTATTCACTAATCAGTCCCTTAGGTCTTGCGAAATACGGAAAACAATATTACACAAGAAAAGAAATTCAGGTTCAATATTCAGAGCGTCGCGATGAGATTTGCAACTCGTAAAAATTTGACATTCGCCACTCAGATGCTGATCAAATGAAAGTGCTTCGAAGACTACAAACGTGCTAAATAGAATTTTCTATTTACAGTTTGTTCAGTATTTTTACCATAAATTTCGCTTACAAATGTGATATTGTTTTGGTCTTTTACACGTAAAAGGCTTTTGTTGATTCACGCTGCATCAATTTAGAAGAAAAGCCTCTCTTGAAAGCACTTATAACTAAAAAAATCTTGACAAATAAAGAAAACTACCTTCCTCGGATGCCTCTTATCGTAGTCTGAGCCCTTATTTTGGACTTAAATGAATTCGTGACGACTAGGTCAAAGTCGATTAAAATCATGTAGCTCTTTTTCTTAGTATGTGACCTCATTTAGCCTGGAATGTAAACTATTAAGTATTTTGCAATGAAACAAAGTTAAACGTGATTTGAGTAATCTGTCATCGGTCAAAGAACTATTTTCGTGTACCTTCTTCACCAGAAACCAGCCACACTGAGAAAGGAAGGAGATAAACCCACAGGAAATGCAGGCAGAACAGCTCAAGAACATTTGCCCTGCGCGAAAGTTGGTGAACTTAGTTTTTAAAGCTTGTAACAATTTAAACATACTTAAATCTCACATTTGCTGACCGCAAACAAATAAAATTACAATGGAACATTCGATAAGTTGAAATAATAAAAATGTTTGGTTGGTGAAAGCTTCCGACAGGATAAACAACGCGACAATACTATCGCAAGAGATCAGAAATCGTTTTGTTAGCCCGCTGTAAAAAAAATACTTTCGTTTCCCTCTGCAGTCACGTTTACCGAAAAAACAAGTCTCAATTATGTTGCCCTTTAGACTGCTCGCTCATTTTTCACTTCAGTGATTCGACTGAACACATTATCAAGAAAACATTTTAGTCCCACCTTCGTTCCACTTGACACAATATGATAGACTACTAGTCACCGTCTATGATATTTCAACAGCTCTCTGTCCTTTCTCTGTGATTTCGGATGTTTCCAGCGCATATTTAGTTTGCGTGCATGCAGGAGAAAGCATTCGGAGGCTCGGCATCTTTCTTATCAAAACTTGACCTCTGCTGTCATGCCGAGCACTTGAAAGCAATGTACTCATATATTTATAGATACCTCAATTGATACTACGCAAGGAGCATTTTTCCTGACCAATCAACACTAATTAAGAACATAACTGATGGTATGTTATATTTTGTCGATGATATTTTTCGACGTTCCGGTGAATCTGAATGTATTTTGGCTTTGCATGCGCGCCAAGTAGACTTCGAACAGATACCCCCCAGGGAAATATTAAGAAGGGGGCTGAATTGACGCACAATCTTTAGTGAAACTGGGCTTGCGTTGCATCCGCCCTCATTGACAGGTGGTTCTATGTGAGTAATTTTCCCGCCGTCTGCGAATGCTTGTCCTTGCATGACATTTCTAGAAAGCCGAAGTCAACTAATCACTTGAACACAAGTACTTCGTTTGGACATATTGGCGTCAATCTTCAACAAGGACTCGAACTGTACAAAGCCACGTGACTAATCTTCGAAAATCAGTGTACCACTTATGACGTCGGCACTCGCCGCCCGTAACTCTGATTAGAAACGACAAAAGTCTAATATCTAAAGTACTATAATCGATTGATCTCCCCATATGCTACTTATTAATCTTCATAACAAGAGCATGATCAATTAATGAGTCCTGAGGGTTTAAACATTTCTTCGTTAATAAGCCGTGTAATAATCTTGCACAAACTTGAAAACGGGGACGAGATACGCTTGAAAAGTTTCCTGAGTGTAAAGTGGTAACCCCTTCACGCATTTAAAATAGCCATTACTTGCCCGACGCATGACGCATGCAGACATTTCCGTTAACGTGCTATATTGAATTCGATACATAATTAAAACAGCAATGTCGAAACGGAAATAACTAAACGTGATTGAGTCCGATACGTGATCAAAGCATCCTCCAAAATATCACCTTTGACAAACTTGTCTGATTTCAGTTTCCTTCCAGTTGAGTACCTTTGGACCAAAATATCATTACTATGGCTAGATTTCGCGTACAAGGAAGGGAGAGAAATTAAATAAGGAAAAACAAACTCAAGGGAATCTTTGATCAGTCTACCCAACAGCCAGCGGAAATGTGGCTGGATTAGACGTAAAAAGGGTGCTTTGCGGTTTAATCAATTCATAATTTTAAAGTTTGTTGTTGTTTTTGTTTTTGTTTTGCTGTTGTTTTTTTTTTCAGATACCTTTGAATTAATATTTATTTGAATAAAGCCTTTTTTACTTTCACACAATCAGACATTATTTACGTTTCAAACAATGTGCTACTGACATGTGACAATTATGAAATTTGCAACTTTGAGTAGCATGCTTTTGAGTAACGTTACAAATTTAACTGCACTGACAGTTTGTCTCATATTAGTCTGTTTGCGATGGTTGACACAAATTTGTCTAAATAAGCAAACATACGCGTTTAATTTGATTACCAGAAAAAATAACACACACTACAGATCACGGCCATACACATATACGTTCAAGAAAAGATATGGAATCAAGTTTAAATAAATTTAAAAAAATCGTGGACACGAAAGGAAAGTTCAGTCCTCAAAATAAGACACCCCTAGCATGAAATTTCTCTCGTTTAACTACGAGCGTTTTATCTGTTTGAAAATTCTCAGTATCTGTCCACCGGATGCATCAATGTCTTATGAAGTAAAATGGAGAAATAACATATCGATCCATACTGTAAAACGAATTCGTTAAAAATGAAAATGAAACATCACCCATTTGCGAGGTACTCTCTAACTAAGATGTCAGTTTAAGTATTAACGAAAATAATGCGATGGAAAATTAAAGTGCAATCGTTAACCTAAGATGTGATGCGGTAGCTATACTTCAACTCAACAATTCGTAAAACAAGAAACCATAGTTGATAAGTGTCATCTAAACAAGTTGGTTTGGTTTTTTCCCAGTTTACTCAGAGTCATTACGTCACCAAACGCCGAAAACGACACAATTGAACTTTGGGTCGATTTTGGTGATTCCCCCCAAATCAAGCATGATGTAGTAATAGGAAAGAGAAAACAGGAGCCAGTTACCTTTATAAATCTGAAGTGGCACCAGTCAAGACCTTTCGTTAAATATCCGTGTAAATCACTTACTCTGATACTTCAGTCCGGTGTGCTGACCAAATGACTGATGTACGTTCGCTTTATTATTGCTGTCAATCAAAAGAATCTTAGTCACGGTTGAATTGTTGTTAGCATGTAAATGCTTCCACTTTTGTTTACTTTGGTTTACCAAATGGAGGTTTTTGCTTTTAATCCGCGGGTGCCCCAACCAATATCGAAGTTTAACTTTTTGTTTATCTAATCTAAACATGATATCATAGTTTTCACTGTGATGTTTTGATATACGACTAGAGAGTCGTTACAAATTGTATAACTGTTATCTTCAACAAGTCTCGGACATCGGAAAGAGCGTATTAAAAAAAAAAAATCGAGACAAGACAGGAAAGAAAAGTTTGGTGATGAAAGCAAACCGACATTTTACTCAACCAGAAGGTCAACATCCATAACATTTACATTCCTAACAGATGTCAAGCGGCAGTTGTACAAGAAATGAAAATTAATTATGAGAAGTAAAACGATAAACACGCTCCTATTAAAAGTAAAGATATTAAAGTCCATTTTCTAGGTGTCTGCCCACTAATTCTCTGTTACTTCGTGAAATTGCATTGCGTGCAGCCCTATGACAGATCTACATGCAATTTGTTTGACTTCCAAAGGGGGAGTCTGAAATCTGTTTGCGTAACTAAGTTTTTGCCTATTGAGGTCTTCGCGCGCTTTTCTTGTTACCGTATGACGTCATACCAACCCTCTGTTTTCCAGTTTTATTTCGCTTTCTAGTTTTGTTTGTCCATCTGTTACCCTTGGACAAGGCAACTTCCCTTTCGTTTCACTTATCAGATTTTCTTACCAGTTTCGACCCATAAATTTTGGATCTTAGCAGGGAATATTGTTTATTTTTGGCGTTAATGGATTTGTGTTTCACCTAGCTTCAAAGGAACCGGCTAATTCCGCGGAACATCGCGAAGAACGTGCCTTAACAAGGACAAAGAATCTTATAGCTTCTTATCTTCATAGATTCTCCTGAGCATTTGGCAGCCTACTGTGACTTGACGCCTTGCCCTTTCCTGCAATCGCATTTTAACACTTGAAGAACGACTAGATAAGCGGGAAGAGCAAACGAGCTCAAACAACTATTCTGGAAAAGCCAAATATTAAGGTTTTCTTTCAGTTTTGATACCATAAGCCTCTTCGAACTGTCTGTTGCTCTAGTAAACAGGAAGGCTTCCCAAAGTGTAAAGAATTTTCGCAAATTTGATTATATGTCGTTTCGAGTGGCTAGCGTGCCGAATTTCCGCTTTCTGAATGGAAAATGAAAGTTTTGACTATTTCCTAATTTGCAACATCGTGATATCTCTCAAACTGTGAAAAAAACGGAAAAGGGTGTAACATAACAGCTGTTCGCACTAGAGTCGGCAAGGCAGGCCAGGTGCCTCGCGTTTCAACTGTGAAAAATTTTTCTTTACTAAGCTAAATTCTCTGAGGATAGTGAGTAATCATGTGAGTTGAACGGACATAAGATTAGTTCTTAAACCTCAACAGTTTGCGAAATATTTTCCTTTCCGTTTCAGTCACGTGTCAGAGAGAATAAGCAGTAACACCTCACATAAATGGTGGACACACTAAACGGTCTATTGTTCCTTGATAATAATAAACCCTATACTTTACAAGTCTTTCGTCGGTAAATCTTCCGCGGTTACTGAAATCTTGGTACGAGTGGCCATCATCTTAGCATCCGGCGAGAAGTTTCACACTTTACCGCTGCAGTCCCATAAATAATTTGGATATATCAACAAAGTTGAAATGGTTAATTGGCCACCGTAACGATTACAAAAGCTGACGTTTCGAGCGTTAGCCCTTGGGGCGAAGGGCTAACGCTCGAAACGTCAGCTTTTGTAATCGTTACGGTGGCCAATTTACCATTTTAACTTGTTGATATATCCAAATTATTTCGTTACCCCCACCGACGCAGCCCCAAACAGTTTCTTTGGAAACTATCAGCCTTTATTCATCAGTCCCATATATAATCTGTGTAACTCAGTGAAAATTTCCCTCATGAACAGCGACCCGACTGATATTGCAACATGATAGAAAGCAAAAGTACTCCCGGTTACTAAAGAGCGCCAAATTAAGAAACTCTACCAACAACAATGTCACACAGTACCTCTTCAGAAAAGAAGTCGAAAGCTAGAAAACTATTGCTGCAAAAAGTTGAACATATATTCTTTTGGGGAATGAAGAGAAGACGTGTAACACATCGCACAATTTAGTTCACACTGATTTTCTGGAGTAAACAAGTTTGGAATAAGATAGTAAGATAGTAACACCTAACTTACAATTTTGAATGACCTAGCAGGATACAAAACTAAATTAATTAAGGGTGTACACTAGTTTCAGAGAAAATTTGAATAAAATATACTCGCATTTCATACAAAAATTCACAAATCTTAAAACACTTCAAAGACTACTTATTCACATTCTAAATATTATTAATAATGATATTCCTAGAAGCTTGAAGGTTTAATAAATCTCGAATATGAAGAAACCATTTTGTTATTCTGTACACAGGACTTTCACTTGACTCCGAAGGGGTACTAAAATTTCTTGCATTTTCGACTTAATTGCTTATTTTGTACTCAATTTGTATTGAGCGGTTCTTTAATGACAAGAAGCAACAAAACCAAAACCAAGGTTATAGCTTTGACAAACAAAACGCTGTAATCCAGAACTAATCAGACGAAAAAAAGGTTGCAAAAGATTTGTCAGAGGCAGTACCTTAAGAACAAAACTGTGCAATTCGCTAAGGGAAAAAAAAAAAAAAAAAAAAAAAAACCACCGCTAGTAATTGGCCAAAACATAACCACCATGTAGATAACTTTTAACCTTTAACATTGCTTGTCCGGTTAAAGTCACTTCAAGAGTCATTTGAGAACCGCTCTAACATAATTCCATAAACTATGAATAGTGAAGAACTAGTACAGAACTAATATAGCCGTCTCTGGTTCAGTTTTCACGGAGCACTCTTTCCCAAGGAGGAGTATTGCGAAATGAGTTACCACACAACCGGTACTCTAAACTAAGACGACTTCACTTCATTACCTCTAAGCTAAATAAAATATCTTGAAATAAGGGAACAAATTAACTTTGTTTTAATGAATCTCAAAACATTATAATTAGGTTTCGTTGTTGAGAACTTAGTGTTCCTTGAAATCAAAGCCACTATCTGAGCAAATGCATACCTGCCCCTCCTCCCCCTCAACCCAACTGACAACAAGTTAGGGGTTAATGCTGGGTTAAGGGGAGGGGAGGGGTATGTGCGTAGCTTCTCAAATACAGACATTGATCCAAATCATTTTAAAAAAGCTGTGGGAGTGCTACTTTAATTAATAATTAAAACAAAAGTTTACACGCCGCGAATAAGACACAATTCGCAATGATGATTTACAAGTCAATTGAAAGCCGAAACTCTTCCCATTTACCAGCTGTAATTTATTCTTACACAAACGATACGAGCTATAAACAAAGGGCATGTGGGTGGCAATACTTAAATACCGCTAATTTCCTCTACCATGAATATTTCGGGTCATCTTACACGAGGCCACAACTTAAGACAGGAACTTAGCGAGGCCTGAAACTGAAAGTTATGAACACTTACGAAGCAACACCTTCTTCACTACATAAAGTCGTGAACTTTCAAATGAATTTCTGTGTTCCGCTCCCAAGATCCAATTTCTACTTCCTTTACTCCGTTCACAGATTTCTAAGTATGTTAGTTCTGAGCATTTAGTGTTACACCAGGGCTGTTTCCCAAAGTTAAAGTTTTCCAATATCTCAATGCCTGTTGGTTTGATAACACTGAGAGAAGTGGCAAGGAAAACGAGGAAGACAGTAATATCAAAATATCAGGGAGTGAAAAGATTTCTTCTTAAATACTGCTCTGCTCTTTACTTCTCCAAAATTACCGACCGATCTCCCAAAAAGAAAAGCAACGCGACGTATCGTGACATCTTACATGTGACGTATCTCATGAGAATCTAAAGGTACCTGGATGTACACCTGTGAGAGTCTAGACTCGTGCAATGGGAAAATACAAGGGGACAGATTGGTTCATCTTCTTCCCCAGCTCTACAAGCTACCTCATTTCTAATTTAGAGCAATTTTCACTCGAGTGTGTGAAAGTAATCCTGGTTTGCCTTACTAGAAAAAGGTGATTGGTCGAGAATACTGGCCACACCCTCTCAACTAATAAAAAACAAACTAAAACAAATCACGACTTCACCACTAACGCTTTCCCGCGCTTCAGGCAGTTTGCTTGTTTTAACTTTACTTCTCATTGGCTACATGTGATATTCTCCATAGTTGTGATTGGCTGAGTAGTTTTGGTTTTAGGACACTCAAACGAAATGCGCTCTAATTTCACTCTCAATAGTTTTTCCTCCCAGTTTGTTTTAATTATCAAGAAATGTTAAGTCCCTTATTATAAAAAGACTGGCGGTCGGAATTACTCTTACTTTACATTCCCGTATACAGTACAGCAGTGCTCATGAACCTTCAAAGTTCCACAACTATTCCATTTTCCCTGAATAATTTATGGTATTAGTAGAATTTGAACTTCCATCGGATGTCCCTAACGGTTGAATGCACCTTGTGTTTCCTTGTGGTAATACGTTTTTAAACGAGGAGACCTCTGATAGTCTTGGGCGTCGTTTCGTCGTTTAAGTGTTTTGTGCTATACCTGAAAGTTGAGGAGAGGCAGTTAGCATAGGTATTTCACTACAAGAACTTGTTGGTGTCATTTAGATGACGAGAAAATGCAATCAGTTTAAATTGAAAAGCTATAAATAAAAACGTCTGTAAAATAGGTGACAAAAATTTGAGAATTCTCTTTCTTGAGAACACGAGGAAAATTTATGTTAGTCGCCAGCTTTACGATAAAAATGCAGACTTGAACGGATTTTAATTCGCCAAGTCTACGAGAAAAATTCTGACTTGGAATGATTGAAAATCCCTGGAGAAAATGACAATCCCACTTAAACAACAGAGCAAATTATTTTATGTCATTTTGTTTCTTGTGTATGCAAGTAATAAATAATTATCAAATTCAGGAAAGACTTTGGGTATTTGGCAAAAGACTTTCATGTCTCACCTCAAAGCATTTAGAAGGCCATCTACGGTTCCTTGAGGTTGATCCTTTAACACTTTTATCGACGCTTTTATCTTGGGAAAGAAGGCAAAAAGAGAGAGAAGATTAAGTCAGTCTTGTGTACAACAACAGGTGCCTTAATTGTCGTAATGACTCAAGGTGTAACAGTTGACACAAATCAGTTCCCCACTGCTACCCCTAAGCTCTGCAAAAATCTTTCTCTGTATTATGCATCAGTGTAAGCGAATAATAGAAAAATTAGAACACGTTTTTACCTACAAGGTATAACAAATCATGATGAAGGATGATCAAAATTTGCAGTTTTTCAGCAGAATTAAAAAGGTAACACTCGAGGAGGTATGTATAAGGGAAAAGACTGAGGTAATGTAGAAAACACTAGGATACTCACATCTATATTTGATGTTTTGGCGAAAGCTCCTACTGGATGTACATGATCATAGAGAATTATAAGACCAACCTTAAAGAGAAAACAAAATTAGTGATGATGACACTACACAGAGTTCACCATACACAGAGTTCACCATACATACATTTCACTACTTGCTTGCTATTTGTGATATGTCTAGGCCTGAATGCTGCCTCAAAATGTAATCGAGTGTCTTACAACTATCTGTTTCACATTTAGGCTTACAAAGAAAGGAGTTCTTGCTTTTATTCTAAGGATCTGATACCTTTGCTCGATTTCAAGTCATTCCAGCACATTGCTTGTTAAGATCAAGATACAGACATGGATTTCAATGGGGTTGTACCAGATTTTAATGATGATACTTAAGGCGTAGTTGATAAAAATCTCTAATAATTTGTGCTAAGCCCTGCAGGTGCTAATGGAGTGATTTTGGAATCAAGTTGGAAATTTCACACAAAGGAGGAAAGTAAGAGAAGAGCGTGAAACTGCTTCATCTAATTATCTCTCTCCCTCTCTCTCTCTCTGGTTGAGAACATGGTTGGGTTCCTACACACCTCCTTAACCCTCCCACAGGGGTCAAATGGTTCATGTCAGTCTATATTTGAACCGCATGGCTCACACTGCCACAGTTTCTCATAGTTTCCAAACAGTGAAATAGCTGGGTGATATGGTGCTGACCCACCCCCAAACATTGCTAGGCACCCATCTTCCGATTCAGGTGCATTGATCACCAGTTTGAAAACTATGTCAGTTTAGGTAATTAGGGAGTGATGATAACCTACCATGACACGGAGACAAAAAAGATATGTTTCCTGGTTTGCAACTCTAGCAGAAAAATCCCTACAAAACACAGATAAAACAGAAAAATGAATTAGTGGAGAATGACTTAGTTTTAAAACTCAGCCTCCATGACATCAACTTCTGACCCAAATTCTCCTTTCTGAATGAGATGCATTTCCTGCTAAATTGGTTACGAAAATCGAATTTGATATTGTAACAAGAAAATGTCATTCGGCTGAAAACTTTGCATGTTCTTCTCACCTTCCTACTGCATCATACATTGATATGGAAATAGGTTACAAATTTAACACTGTAGGAAACTCAAAGGGTTCACACTGATAAAGACGGCCAGTCCTCCAGCACCAGCTTGGCACTGTCCCATATCTTAGCCCTTGATCCTTTAAGAGTGACTAGCATACATTGTCTCCATACAATATCACACCTGAATCATACACGAAGGTCACAAAAATAAAGGAAATGATCACCAACTAGAGAAGTTGTTGATTGCTAAACGTATTCTTCTTGGGAGCACCTTAGGAACCCTATAGACAACAGTATGGAGAATATGCATCCTGATATTAGGGTTTAAAGGGGTTAAGGGTTGATTTATTTTGCATTATCCCTCCGATAAACAATAATTTGTAAAGATCCCAATACAACTCAAATACAGTTCACCAAATAATTTGGCAACTGCTTGGACAAAACAGGATCACTAGGAATTTATAATATTTGAGAGAAGACCACAATACTTACGGATTCTCTATCATAGTTCTGCATAAATTCGCTAATGTGCTAAGGCAGTCTGTTGTATTTTCTATTGGAAGGCTTTTGTTCTGGGAACAAGATAAGAAAAATGGGTCATTTCTATGATTACGTCACATTTCAGTGTTAAAGGCTTTCATTTTGCCCAGAACACAACATAACTAGTGAGGCCGAAAGAAATGTTAAAAGTGTGGGGCTCATAGTTTCCACTGCCTCCTTCCAAGGGATACCAGTAAATATTGGAGGGAAAATATGTTTGAAAAATAATAAGCATTATGAGGAGAATTTGCGTGAAAAGAGTTCAATGTTATAATGATAATATTAGGTTAGGGTTGAAATTGAATACCGTGGAGAGGCTAAATGTGGTACTGCAATTCCAAGAAAATCTACATAATCATGCTTGAACAGAATGCTCCAACATGGCATGGTTTAGAGATATTATTGCTGTTCATGGAGGGTTCTCTACCATCTGAATTATTTTATGGCAGGAATGGGGGAAGGGGAAAGTGAAGGCCTTTTTTCAGAATTGGACAAAAGGTAACAAAGTGCTAAAGGTGTGAGAAAAAGTTTGTGTCAAAAGGGCACTATACAACACTTAAGTTCAATACAACCCTTTTGGTCACACATGTGGAAGACGACAGAAGTTGTTGTTTAATCAGTCTTTGAGGAAAGCACTTTGACCGTGGTAAGGAATACCAAGAGAGGTTTGTTCTTACATGTATAGTTCCATTCTATTGTACAGCAAAAATCAATGACAGCCACTACCTTGAGCCAAACATCTTGCAACACATTTTGTTCGAAAGAACAAATAATTTCACAAGGGTGGTTTCATAGAAAACTTCTTTTAAAGATACTTAAAAAATTTCATTCAAAAGGAGCCCCTGCATTACCTCTGTCACAAACTTTGATGTAGCATCACTAAGAATTTTCAAAAGTGGTGTGGGGTAAGCATAAAATAAAGACATTCTGTTTGCCATTTCATTGGTCACTTGAACTCCTTCATTATCATCATCCTGCAATAAAAATTTCAATATGCTTTAACTTAGATGAGATTGCAAAATTCACTTCAACCATTTAGCACTAACTTTTAGCAATTTGCCTGTAGTTTGCATTTATTTACAGTAATTTAAGTTTGGGTTTACAAATAATATGGTTAACAATAACACAGTTTCAGCAGAAAGACCTTCTGTAGCTTGATATGCATTATACTCTTGTTGGAAGCACAGACTCTGCTTATAAGGAAGCTTTTTTTCTTTTACAAGTTTCTGACCTTTGATTCAGTCAGTTTGATTCAAATTTAAACATAACTTGGACTCAGACTTGATTAGGCAAGCTATCAACTTTGTTTTGAACAAATTAATGTATTCATAAACACACACTCTTTGATATCAGATACAATGTATATATATATATGAAGTTCATATACGTATCGTGCATCATACGTACTCTTTGATATATTCAGCTGAAACTCACCGCATTTGCCATTTTCCTTCTACTCAGTGTTCTTCTGTAGTAACTAAAGTCATTTTGAATGGCTGGATTTGTCATCTGCAATCATTAGAGACAAAGTGTATTTTTATTTGGAACATGTTTATTGTTATGATGAGAATGTAGATGCTTTTCCTCAAGTAGACAAATAAGCAAATAAATGAATAAGCTCAACACAAATACACTAGTTTATTGTTGATATTCACTTTACAGGTTGACTATGACCTTCATATGGTGTTCATAATGTTCTGTGCACCAGTCTAACACAGACAATCATTACTGAGCCTTGTGGTTCATGAAAAACACAGAGGCAGTACCTTTAAGTCATCGAATTTTAGTGTGAAGTGGAGAATTTCAGCAAACTGTTTTGCTAGGGCCTGTAACAGCAAGAAAACAAAACATTTACATGCTAGCTGAAATGTTCAATAGCAAACACGACAATTTTACAGAACTTTACGAGTATGGCCAAGGTTAATTAAGTGTTGTTAATAATAACTTATTTCAAACAACAACAACAACAACAACAACAACAACAACTTTATTTTTTTCACCCCAAAATATACAAGAAAGAAAAATTTATAATAGTACAGACAATGATAGGGGCGCTGGCTGCCTGAAATAACCTAAGAGTTAAAAATGCCAGGCAGCCAGTTAAAACTACCAGTATATTAAAGAGACTAAAATTCATACATTGCAAAACAGTATTATTTCCATTTTAAAGTTACATAGACAACACAGATGTCTAGTAATCTTTGATTAATTGCTGCTTCACTTTCTTTTTAAACAAAGACAATTCACTGAATCAATATCAATAGGACAAAAATTCCAATAAATCATTGAATCTATTGTATTTTTTTCTGATTACTAAAAGATCAACTATGCTAAAAAACCAAAAACAAGTTTTCATCTCATCTATTCTATTGTTATGTGTTTTTTGGTAGAATACTCTTTTCTCAGAGTGCCTCTACCAAGCAGTAGTATACATGACACCGCAGAAATACGTTTTCATGACGTCACATTAACTGGTCAGTGGTCATCAACTTTAGGCTGCCAAGTGCTTCCATATGTTTGTAAACTGAGTTCGATGAAGACATCGGCCTTTTGTGTGGTTTTAAGTTGGAAAATATGCATGATACTTCTCCTTGTTTGTTATATTTGATCCTTTGAATGGGTTTTTAATACTAAAACCACGTCTTAACAAATAGAGTCGTTTTGTTTGGAGTTGTGTGTTGTTTGCTGACTTAGGCTGGCCGTCCAGTTACGAAGTGCGATCTTGTTTCTTCAGTCGCCCTCGCCTTCAGAATTGTCAAAAACAGCAATAGCTATCCAGAAAAAGCTGGAGATTAGTTCTGTAAGATACTTTTCCAGTGAGTCTGAAGACTGGTTGGATTTTTAAGTGTTATAAGTATGAAGCAATACAGGTAATTATTGTGTTGTGAAAATATTCATACACTCACTTTTCGCCGACGTGTTTTGCCTTTTCATTTTGGTAATCATTTGCTTGGATGAGAATTTACCTTTTTAGACTGATTTTTCGCCATTCCACCCCTCTGATTTTCTGTGCCTTTAAGAACGGGTGTCCGTAATCAAAATATGAAAACATTTGTTCATTTCATATACTTGCAGTTTTACTAACAAGTTATCTCGTGAACAGGCACACCAAACCTACTACAGACATGTAATAGAGATCTACTATCAACTGCTGTCAATAAAGGCTTAATGCAAGATAAATTATAAATGAACCAATCATGTTAGACCGTCTCAAATATTGCATATTTTCAGCGCCCTCAATCAATCGCTTATATAATAATCTTTGTCAAGCCTTAACGCAGCAAACAATTCACAATTTCTTCGATTTCCACTTCCTTTGTAAACATCACTAAACAAGCGTTATTCTCTTGCAACAACAGCCACTTTAATTTCCCAAACAGCTCTAATTGTTTTACACGAAAGCATTTTCAATGAAAACCACTTTTTTATTATTATTATATTTTTATAACTCAGTCATTTGAAACTTTTACAGGCACATGTATGTTTACCTGAAGTATATTCCACTATCTTGCATGTGCATTGTATTAATTTATGCAAAGAATCAAGTACTCTTCTTCCATTCATTTTTTTTAAGATTAGCTTTGCTTTGCTTTGCTTTGCTTTACATACACATCACATGCTCTGCCACTGTAAGGATAATTATGATCCCCATCAGTAATATTACATCATATCCCTACAGAACATTGTTATGAAACATTCCTATTTGACTTGTAGCCATTTTCTTTCAAGGTGGCAAAATATATGTATATTGCCGAAATTAGTTAAGAATTTCTTTTTGACTACAACTAGTGTAGCCATACCAGTGCTCCCCTCCCCAGTAATAAGTTGGGAAAAGGACATTTGTATGGTGCTATCATTGTTTACGTTTGGGAATATCCCATCCCTGATTTTTATTTGACTGGATGGGCACAGCAGTACACAGGCTAATTACAAGCTTTGGTTACTCCTCATGACTTAGAGTTAACTGGGAATTGACAGCTGACTTAATGAATGAATGAATAACTTTGTTAACAATCGTTCTAGTTTTTACAATTAAAAACTAATTGGGGACACCTACTACGTAAACTAAACTAATCATTATAATATCAAAGAGAAACTATATACAAACAATATAAAATTGATAAAATTAAGTTTTACATAACTCACAATTTTCTCCTGAACATTTTTAACAAACAACTTTGAATTCAGAAATAGTTCTGATAATTTCCCTCTGACATTTCTAATTTGGAAGATTAATCATCATAATCATTATGTTCTTTCCACCTCCATAAACACCCAACATAAGTTCTTCGTTTATAATTCAGGCAGCTTCTGAATACAAGAAATCAAGTTTAGAATATAGTTGATTCATTCAAGGCTGTTGCAATATGAGAAAAGACAATACAGTGCTTTATTCACATCAATCGATTAAATTATATTATTATAATTATTTTACTTTACAGTACTTTGTTTTTTAAACATTTGTTTTTTTAAAAATTTGTTTTCTAGTAGTACCAAGATGGTAATGTTACTTTGTGAATCAGGGAGCTATATGAACCAGAAGTATTCTATTAGCTTACTACATTTTATGTCGCAGATGGCAGTAAGTTAGTAAAGAAAGAAAAGAAAAAGCAAAAAGAAAGAAATAAAATAAAATGATTAGTGAGGGAAGAGCAGCATAAAAAAAGACATACTACAAATTATTCATAATTGTGATGGGAAACAAATACTTGTTGGGAAAGTAAAATCATTGCTCAGAAAAAAAATTACAAACTAAGGTGGAAAGTGAAAACTTAATTTATTACCATTACAATGGACATTTTGTACTTAGACATACCTCGGTTTATTCTTCCTCTAGTTGAGCCAATTTTTGTATTTTTGGGGGCTTCAGTCCTATACATGTTACAGTCATAGGCTTTTGGCCAACTATGATACATACAATAACGAGTGGGGATAGGGTGTGCGTGCTACACAGGCACGTTTTGTCTTCTCGGCGAATCTGACCGGAATGCCGTTGACAGGCTGATTTATATGGTTCAAGCCACTGCTTCACAAACCTGATGGCACAGCGTCCTCAGCCATTCAAAAACCGTCTCATTTTTAGCCTTAGTGCTTATGCTCTTCTATAAACAAAACAGTTGCCATAAAGCTGCTAGCAAAAAACAACAATTTCATATCATGTGCAACTTCAGATCGGCTTTGGCAAATTATATAACTGAGCTTGAGAACTATCCAAAAGGTGAACAGAGTTTCAAAGCTAAGTTTACAGTATTGTTTCTAAGTTTTGCCTTTTTACGCTGTCGATTTGACTCACGGCGAAAACATTGTAAAAGTTAACAGCATTTTATGGTTTCGTTGAGGTGTCCGCTGACCAAAAAAATACTGTATCATGCCTTAAAAAACGTATTTCCGTGGTGTCAGTATACATGGGTACAAACAAACTATCAGGGAGACTTGATAAAATTCTGAGGGGAGGGGGTGGGGGCATTCAATGACAATGTCACCATAAGCTGTTTAGTTTACTCTACAGTTAACCTTCATGCAACAGTAGTTCATGCTTTCACTCAATATTTCAATCTCTTTCAATGGCTACTGCTATCAAAGCACTTTCCAAAGGCCAAAAAACTCTCAACAACTGCCAGTTAATCAACAAAATGAAGAAAAGCATGGGAAAAGGTATAACACCACACTTGACAAAAAAAATTTGAGGAAGTAAGTTATCTTGTTCAAGAAGAAAACATTTCTCTTTGACACCAAAGAAATGGCTGTTCAAGGTGTTGCACTAATAACACCTTGCATGTTTTGTTTCGCAGACATTCTTCCGCTAAACATTGTTTTTTCATTCCTCTGGCCTGTATATTTTGATCATGTATGTCCATGTATTTATATGTAATTTTGATAAGCCTTTTCCCCCCCCCCTAAAATAAAACTGCTGTACCCTTCAAAAAACAGGTGCTATACTAAACCCCTTCTTCCCCTCAACAGCCACCTCCCAACAAGGGGCCATTCTTTGCTCTGTTCTGCAGGTGTCCATTGTGGAAGGGTTCCACTGTAATTGTGATAAGTTCTACAATTAGTGCACATGTTGGTGTAGAGTCTTGTCTGAATTCAATAATTGCTGAGTTTTCCTTTTCTTACCTGTTGCCGTTCTAGATGTTCAATGGGAGTCTCTGGTCCAGAACATAGAGCATAAAGAAGCTGGGGAAGAACTGCCTCTGTAAAAAAATTGCAAATTAAAATATATAACTTGAAGCTGTAAACTTTTATCTTTTAATCATTCTTTTTCTCCAGGTTACTATACTTGATGCTACAGGTCTAGTTTTACATCTAATATGTAAATCTGCAATCACAATTTAGAAAGACATTTTGACTACAATTTGTCATCACTTTTGACTTAGTAACTGTTGAATTATGTGATGATTGTTATAATAGTAGAGTGAAGCAAGCAGCAGCTTTGCTTAAATGGGGATTTTTCTGTGGTAACAATCAATCATTTTCACTCTTACATGATGATAGAAATAATAAAAAACTATTCAGTGAATAAGGTCAAGAAATTGTAATGTTATAGGAGACAGGTAGAGAAGACACTCCTTCAAGTCTTAGACTTTTTTGTTTTTCCAAACTTCAGATATTTGTCAAAATGTTTTGTGCAAATGTACAGAGCCCAGTAACTCTTTGGTGCACCAATATGGCAGCCAGCATATAATATAGACATCTGGAACTTACTTTGGCTATCTAGTCAACTGATTATCTGAACTGAGCCAACAAATAATAACACAAGTACTTTTCCTAACACTTAAACTCCTAAATAGGGCCAAAAATCACTAAATAAGATAAGTGTATATTTTTTGACAGACACAATCAGAGCTGTATGTTATGTGATGCCATGACTGTGAACTCTTAACTGCATTGGTTTCCAAACCAAGCATGTTACTGAGCTGAAAAGTTGAAAACAGCTATGAATTTAAACCCCTTTATGCTTGATGAGGATAAATATTTTCATGGCTCTTTAGTTTTAAATTTCGGAATTTCATGATGTGACTTGGAAATGATCTATAGACTCATTTTAAGCTTCAAATAATGGAGTGATTATCGCTGACAAGGTGAGCCATGTGTTACCTACAAAATGTAATCATTGTTACCAAGAGTCAGGGCCTATGGTTTGACCAATAATAGCTGACCTCATCTTGTCTGAGGCTCTCTACATCACATGAACCTATAGATCTTAATTTTACATTGATGTATTCCTCTATTACAAATAACTTGCCACTATGTCCAAGGCTTAAGTCTTAACTATTTAACTCCCACAAGTGATTATCATGTAACTTCTTCTTATAATATTTGTACATTATGCAACAAAAAGGTGATGAGAATTTTCAAACTTAACAGATTGAAGCTGTTGTCATGATCTAACAACAAATTCTCAATAACTGCTTTACAAGGAAATGTATAGCAGTTTGAGGGGAGAGTTAACAATCAGATCTTGATATGTTAAGGGTTAAATGAATACTTAATCTAACATGACAGTCTCTTACCAAGTTCTAAGGCAAATTCGTAAAATGTCTTAAGTTTTCCAACAAGTGGCACCACTGCTCTCCATGCAACCTCTTGGAGCTCTTCATTGAGGGCATTGGAAATTGCCTGAAGTATCAAATTTTATAAAAATGAAATATACCACAGATATAGGGATTTTAATAACTTCTGGAGAGAGCATCAATGCTTTATCATCTCCAAAAAAATCTCTTGGATGAAACTACTGGCATTCGTTGATTTAATAGTATAGAAAAATTCATTATCTGATCAGAGAATTCTGTGTTGAATTGCACAGAAAAAGCAATATCACACGAATCAAAAAGCAATGAGTGCCATATCAGTTTTTAAGTACAATTTAACTCAGAATTAACAACTTACAATTCCAAGATTCAATTTTGCAATTTGATCAGAAACTCTCAAAATTAAAGCACTCACTTGTCTTATTTCTTCTCCAGCCCCTGGGTAACCCTGTAACTCCTGCAGAATTTGAGGCGCAACATCTAGCACACTGTGAACTACATCAAACACTTCTTTTTCTGATTCTGTAGGGGTAGCATCTAAAATTGATACAAAATAAGATAACTTTGAACCTTCATGATTAATATAGCTCCTTTACGCTCTTCGAGTTACACACAAATAGTTGAAATAGCATATTGAAGGATAAAAATTGGGTTTTATGTTGATTGAAAGACCACAATACCAGTAAGAAGAAAATTCCCCAAAATATTTCAGCTATTTTGTAAATAGAAATATTTTTATGATTGATTGCCTGGAAGGGGTAGAGAGAGAGGGGGGGGGGGCTTTGGAAGATTTTGGTTGTCTCACAATAAAATTAACCTCACCCCTAGGATTTTGTAGTATTCTCAAAATTTTATTGATACCTTGTCATTGTCCGTCAATTTTAAATTTTATTTGTTCCCCTATAGACTCATTTTACTCTGTTAGAAATGCCTGATTCCCCCCTCCCATTTCCCCCAAAAATTGTGCGGTTTCCCGAAATCTCCATCCCCACAGGTGATACAGAACTCATGGTGAACCTATGGATATTAAATGACAATCATTTTAATGACCAAACCTACTTTCAAAATCCAAGAATATGTCAATTTTACTACCACAGCCATCATTTTCTTCTTTTGTTAGGAGCTTGAGGAGATTCCCCATAACAGGATGTTCGTCATCAACTACAGCTGTGAACAGCAATAACATTAGATGTCTGCACAGGATTTAAAATCAAGATCCTATTATCAATTGTCACATTGTGCTATGGTCTTAGGCTTGGTATTTCACTTTGACTCAAATGAAAAAAAATTGGAAGCAAAAAATAACTTCCACAATAGTTAAAAGGATGTAACAAAAGTCAAGTAGTGCACAACAAAATCGACTTTCTACTGTTGATGTTCTCTTATAAAAACACAAGAAAGCTTTGAATTTGACACTATTGTTTCATATAAACTGAACACCCTGTCATTCTGCTTTTGGAATGCTTTCCTTTCCTTTATATATAATAGACAAACCAATGCAAATAACTTAGAGCTTTGTTTTGAATACATGACCCATTAATTACACTTAAAAATGTTTCCAGTCAAAAATATTTCTGGGAAAAGATTCCAAAGGGAGAGAATTACACATAAGTGTTCTTACTAATATTAAGGATAAGACCTAAAGGAAAAGGAAGTTATCTTTAGAATCTTGTAATTATTGATATCTAATTGGTGTATTTTAATTAGTTTTTGTCCACTAAAAGTGAAAAGAGAGTACTTAATTCCCCTAAGAATTACAATAAATTGCTCAATGTGGTCCCTCCCTATTCCAAGATTGACAGAGTAAGAAGCTGTCTCTAAAATTAGGTCTTAATGCTCAGGGATGTCAAACCATATCATATGGAGGCAGTATTTTATCACAATTATCACTAAATCAATTTATACTGTCTCGTGTGTGCCTAGATCCTCATTTAAAAAAATCGTCCCTCTACTCACATCAAAAACTTTAAGCCCTGTCACAAGTCTGATATCAACATTAGGATAAAACTGATAAGATTTCATGTCACAGGTGTGTAATAAATATGTTTATTTTTCTTTTCTATTTGTAAATGAAGTCAGTCATTTCCTACAACATATGTTCCATTAACAAATGAACGAAATGATTTTATCTTAGTGTATATACAAGATTAAAATGCCACATAAAATAATTCTTCTGTTCATGTACAGTAAATGCAATATAGCAAGTTTTAGTGGTATTATTAAGTGATTTTTGTTCCTCAACTCTGAGAGGTTCAAAGTGGATGATATGCCAGGAAATGACTACACAAACCAAGCACTAGACGTAATAATTAAATATGCTCATTTAAATTGACAATTTTACGTGCATATGCAGATAACCCTTAAGTGAAAACGAAACAATAGCCAACGATTCCACATTAATATTTGAAATTGGAGTTATGAACAAAAATTGTTAATCCTTGTGAGTCAGGAAATTTGATTAGTTTCAAAATGAAAAATGTACAAAGAATAAACTCGTTCTTGATTTTAAAATCATACGCGAACCTTACAAACATCATGTAATTAAACGATCTCCGAGGTGAACGATCTCGATTCATGTCAATAAATTTGTACATACATCAAGGCCTCCAACGCCCAATAAAATGAATAATATAGGTTGACGATCTTAGATTTAACGAGGAAGTAAATGAAGGCGTGGACAGAAAGACCCCAACGAATATTAAATCAATCGAATAAGAAAGCATCTTCGCAGTTACGAGACCGATAACAATGTACTGTAAGAGTGAACTCACGCTCATGTTTCGAGACTGCGAAGGTTAGGAAGGACGTACACGTTTAGAACAGAAATGATTTCTATCGCTTAACAAGTAAGCTTGTACAAATTTCTCTAGATATAGACATTTCTCTACTGTTCTTGAGTCAATAAACAAGCAAGTTGAGTAACACGGTATGTGGCGTGAACACGAGTATACATGAAATCGAACAATCTCAAAATCGTAACCAGTTACGCTTTCCACCATCACATTGTGATCTGGAGTAAAAACAGCCAAAGAAAACTGCGAACACTTGAGGGAGGAAGTAACCCGATCAAATGGGAGTAAATTTTATGTTTTCAATGTGCAGGAAAACGGTTAGAAATCATGAGCAATAGTTTATCGACACTTACCTCACCCCAACCGGAAAAGGAAACGGACAACCACAACTTGTCAGGGAACAGAGGGTCCCTAACTCGTACAAAATGCGATTTAATCCTCTCTTTCGCCGCCAAAGTTAAAGAAACGTTCACAAAAGCAACAAAAAAAAGCACTTTCCTTTCTTGGAAGTCGGCGAAAAGGACTGCTGGTTTGAACTCTTCCTTGTTGCTCTATGATGCCTCAAGGGTAGTGAATGGCACATTTCCACGCCCTCCTAGCCCATAATACTAAAGGGCTGTTTTGAAACTAGGACCCATATTTAGTTCAATCTTCGTGTACGGGTCCATTACATTTCATCCCCAAATATGGTAAAAAAATGGCGCGAAAAGAGGAGGAAGCATCTCAGAAGATGCGTGAGACTGAGGCCTAAGAAATGTAGCATGGCGACCTTGCTGGCTCGGACTTTTGTACGAACATTCTTCTTTCCTAAAACCCCTAATTTGACATTTATACTGAAGAGAACACACCGCTACACGAGCACAGCTTCGTCGAAACTCCATGTGAACGGAGTCGACATTCATTTCGAAGTTGCTGGTGAAGGGAGCCATGTTGTCTTATGTATGCCTGGTGCTCTTGGTTCAACGCAAAGTGATTTTGGTCCGCAGCTAAAGCGACTTAAGGATGAGTTTACAGTTATAGCTTTTGATCCTCGAGGATATGGAAAATCGACTCCTCCAAAACGGGATTTTCCAATTGATTTTTTTGAAAGAGATGCAAGTGATGCTGTTTCCCTAATGGAGGCACTTGGTGAGTTAATTTGTACATCTTACCTACGTGCCTAGTATGTGTAATCAAATGGTGTACGGTCTTTTCGTCCAAGAGTCTTTTCGGCTTATGTGCGGTGTAAAACGCACCAGTGACGTCACAGTTTAAAATGCACCAGTGACGTCAGAGACCCTAACCATATTGATTGAAAACTCAAGGTAAGGGTCTAGGGGTCTCTGGGTCTTGTGGGGTCTCTGGGTCTTGTGGGGTCTCTGGGTCTTTGGGTCTCTGTTCCTGTGGGTTCTCTGGGTCTTGTGGGGCCTTTGGTTCTCTGGGGTCTCTGGTCTTGTGGGGTCTTTGGGTCTCTGGTTGTCTGAGGTCTCTGGGTCTTTGGCACTCTGGCACTTATAGTATGAAGGTTTGCCGAGTGATACCTATTTTTCAAATATTATTTGCACTTATAGCGTAAACTATGTGCAATTAAATTTAATAAAAAACCTCGGAGCAGATTTTCAATGACAGCAACACCTTTATTTCAATTTAACAATTATTGAAAATAGTAATAAGCTTGTACCTGAAATGAAAGTTGCACCACAGCAGTAACTTTATGTCTTAATCATGGAATCTGTAACTGGACAAATACTGACATTTTTCTTGGCGTTTGTGTCTCTAATTGAAAACTTTGTGGAAGATTATCGAAGTGTCATTGACAACATGCATTTACAGGCAATGTTACAGGTCAGATTACAGGTTACGCATCTTACACAACGGTCAAATGTGTAAGAAATGCAACATTCATAATTCTTGTTCGGCTTTGAGTAGAAACACTTTGCAAGTTCCTTTTGCTTTAGAAAATAGGGAGAGTTATTCTCCGATTGCAGGTTTGGTCACTTCATTCCAAGGAATTTTACAGTGTTGGGCTTCTTGAATAATGGATTGAACGGTGACAATTTCGTTTGAGGCCATGATTTGACTATGATACCAGCTAGCACAGCGTGGCTATGCTTTGAAATGTTATGCAAATAACTCGGCTAATTGCGTAAGTAACCCAACAAAGCTTGATCTATTTTTTATGTGTTCATTGACACCTTAGCAAATGACATTCTGTGAAAACACCAGTAATTAGAGAGAGATAATTAACATAACATAACTCATTTGATGAATTCATGCAGCTATTACTTTTGTCCTCCAAGCTCTTCATTTCTCTTCTCATTATTCCCCACTTGCAAAAAAAGGATTACATTTAGAGGAGGATGTAGTGAATTGTGTTACTTTACCTAGTACGTGACTGGATTCAGTTGTTTTGAAATATGAACCTTTGTGCTTAAACCTATCAACATCGCAGTGGCATATTACCAGATATCCTCTCACACAAAAAGTCACCACGGGATAACTTGAACAGCGCCATCTTTATTTATAAGGGAGTAATCCCACCACTGTGGTCAACCTTAGAAAAGTTGCTTTTCAAGGAATGCACATTTCATCTAACCGCCATGGATGCTCCAGGCCTCAATCTACTAGAAAAAATGTACAACTGCGCTATCAAAGACTATTCTAGCAATTTAGTCTCCATTCCGTGTACAAATTCCGCCAAACCTGACATTATTCCCAGAGAGCGTAGCTCCAAAGAGATTCAGAGAATGTTATCTTGGATGCAGAAAGAAGACAGGGTCTTTACAGTCATCTTTAAAAGCCAAATAAAGTTAGACTTTGAGGGGTGAGAGCACTATAACTACTCTCGAAGCTGAACAATAATATAGCAAAATTTACCAACGGTAATTAAATCAGTTGAGACCAATCAATTAATTGGTGCATTTTTTAAAATTAAGCTGTTTCAGTTTTGGAAAATGAATTAATTTCATTGGTCATATTTGACGTTAGGGGTTTTGTTGTTCATGGTAAACGTAGTTTGTTTGCATGATCATTGTGAAAGATATTGTGGTCGGTGATTCTTAATTAATTACCAAATAAAGTTAGACTTTGAGAGGTGAGAGCTCTATAACAGTACTCTCAAAGCCGAACAAGAATCATGAATGTTGCATTTCTTACGCATTTGACGGTTGTGTAAGATGTATAACCTGTAATCTGACCTGTAACGTTGCCTAAAAATGCATGTTGTCAATGACACTTCAATGATCTTCCACAAATTTTTCAATTAGAGACACAAACGCCAAGACAAATGTTAGTATTTGTCCATTTACAGATTCTGCAATTAAGACATAAAGTTACTGTTGTGGTGCAACTTTCATTTCAGGTACAAGCTTATTAGTAGTTTCAATAATTGTTAAATTGAAATAAAGTTGTTGCTGTTATTGAAAATCCACTCCAAGGTTTTTTTTTTAATTTAATTTCACATAGTTTACGCTTTAAGTGCAAATAATATTTGAAAAATAGGGATCACTCGGCAAACCTTCATATTATAAGCGCCAGAGTCCCAAAGACCCAGAGACCTCAGACAACCAGAGACCCAAAGACCCCACAAGACCAGAGAACCAAAGGCCCCACAAGACCCAGAGACCCCACAGAACCAGAGACCCAAAGACCCCACAAGACCCAGAGACCTCAGACAACCAGAGACCCAAAGACCCCACAAGACCAGAGACCCCAGAGAACCAAAGGCCCCACAAGACCCAGAGACCCCACAAGACCCAGAGACCTCAGAGGCCCCGAGACCCTTACCTTGAGTTTTCAATTAATATCTGAGGTTAGGGTCTCCGACGTCACAGGTGCATTTTAAACTGTGACATCACTGGTGTGTTTTACACCGCACATAAGCTGTCTTTTCGTCCGAGTCTTTTCGTCCAAAAGTTTTTTCACCTAAGTCTGTTCGTTTACTTGTTAAGTCTTTTCTCGAAGCAAATAAATAACTTTTAAAAGGCTAGATTTATAAGGCTATAGAAAGAACTTGTCGCAAGCCGCCACCATTTTGGTACCGATACCTTTAGTCACCAATCTTCGTTTACGAATTCAACGTCATGAATTTTACAATAAATACATAGAGAATGAATGAAGTTGTATCGCAATATACTTTATTAAATAGTGGCAAAAGTAAAGACTTCCTTGCCGTTTAATTATTTCACGCAAAAGAAATGGGAATATTAGGCTTGTTGTTAAGTGTCTATTGCATGTCTATTGAGCATAAAAGGGCAACGAAGTGTAACATCACTACGTGAATGGCTTGCAACAAGTTCTTTCTATAGCCTTATCTAGCCTTCTAAAAGTTATTTATTTGCTTTGAGAAAAGACTTAACAAGTAAAAGAACAGACTTAGGTGAAAATACTTTTGGACGAAAAGACTTGGACAAAAAGACTTTTGGATGAAAAGACTTCTGGACGAAAAGACCGTAATTCAATCAAATGAAGTTTGGATTTTGGTCGAGGGTCGAGGGTTGAGGGTAAAATGTCGAGGGTCCGAGAAAAATGTCGAGGGTCCATAAAAAACTAAAAATTGTAAATTTTAAAAAAATTAAATGTCACAGGAAACTCTGACATGTTGTGACTTATTGATTTTGTATCCTTTCACGCTTCATTTACACAGCTTCCACAAATGCACCCAATGCTTAAGAGAAAACCATATTTTGATGGACGAATTGCTTAGTCATGCTTTCCACAAAGTGAACCTTGACCTTGATCAGCCGGCATCTATTTATTTGTGGTTGCAGGTGCATTTGTGGAAGCTGTGTAAATGAAGCGTGAAAGGATACAAAAACAATAAGTCACAACATGTCAGAGTTTCCTCTGACATTTAATTTTTTTAAAATTTACGATTTTTATTCTTTTATGGACCCTCGACATTTAACCCTTGACCCTTGACCCTCGACCAAAACCCAAACTCAATCAAATGGAGATGAGTGAAATTAGGAAATAATTTCACGTGCATTTTGTCAAAAACAAACCATGGCAATTTTGTAATTTCACATGTGAAATTACGAAAATATTAAATTAAAAGGAAATGACAAAACACAAGTGAAGTTATTTCCTAATTTCAGGAGAAAACCATTTATTACTTTTTAATATTGTGGGTGACAAATTACGTTCACAACCGTAATTGTTTTTACTGGTGTATTCTATTGAAAACCGAGAACATGAAGAAGAATATAGTTTTTGTTTAAAGCCTACATTATTGTTAAAGTTCGTAATTTTCTGAGTTTCTTCACAAAAAATACCTTTCAAATTCTTAATGCCTGTTAATAATTTTCGGCCGCTCCTTTTAATTTCATAACTTCTTCAAGGGTGACCATCTTAAATCTCATCGCCATCTTGGCTCTGATCGAGATACAAGAGATGTTACCATGGCAATTTTGTAATTTCACATGTGAAATTAAAAATTAATGCTGAAATTTTGCGCCAAAATTGAGAAGTAATTTGTCACCTATAATATTACAATGATAATGGCTTTCAAATCTATTATGACGTCTGTGACAGTATAATTCGCAAATAATTCCAGTGCCAAAAGTTTAAAAACTATACACTCAGAGCCTGACAGGTGTCTATAACAAGCCCAGATGGGTGTTGTTACACAATTTGTTTGAATGGAAATGAATAGCTGTCATTGAGAAATCATCACATGACTGATTTGTGTCAAGTAAGTCTGGAAAACTTTCTCATCCTTTCAGGCCACTCTAAATATTCACTCTTAGGATGGAGTGATGGGGGAATAACTGCCATGATATTGGCTGCTGCTCATCCTGAGAGTATCCATCGTTTGGTAGTTTGGGGAGCCAACGCCACTGTAACAGCCAAAGATATTGAGCTGTATGAAGTAATCAGAGACACATCAAAATGGAGCCCAAAGATGAGAGAGCCTTTAGAGGGTGAGACATCTTTAAACATACCATATGGATATTCTTAATCCATGCCTTGAAAGGGTTCCTTAGTTTGCAGTTGATTTTTTTCTGAATTACTGAAAACGTCCTTCATTTGTATGCAAGGAAAACCTGTTTGGTAGTTTGAAAGGTTTCTACACAGTCTTGCATTCTTGGAAGAGTACAAGAATTTACAGAATATAGTCAAGACATCAAAAATCAATGATACAGAGGTAAATTCATGAAAATCTGTAAGAACTCTGAATTTTTTTAAGCTAAGACTGGTGCTTAATTTGATGACTGGGTGAGATATTTTGTAACGTTGCTGAATTGACATAAATTACCGCAACCTTTCATTTACCGATTCACATAATTTTCAATGTGATATACCTGATGAAGTAAAGTTTAGAAAATAAAAATAATTATGGTCTTGAAATAAAGTTGAAACAGCATTTTAAATTGTATATACAACAATGTGTATAAACTGTAACACAGCAAATGAGGCAAACACCAAAGAGATAAAAACAGAGAAAATCAGTCACATGTCTTTAAGGGTGGAAGATATTAACGTAGATTGCACCATGTGTTCCCAAGGTATGCATCATGTTTACACAAGTTTTTTACACAATATCCAAAGCATTTTGAGAAAAAAATTGACATATTATGGGTTCTCAACCCATAAGTCAAATTTTGTGTTGGTCTAAGCAGATAACATTTACCAGTACTTACCGTAATCAGGTTTCCCTGGTAACTCAATGATACTCATTTATACTTTTCACTGGGAAGGGGCAGTGTAAGGGTACAGTGCCCTCTAAGGATGTAACCTAGTGGCGTAGTCATGGCTCATGCCCAACCCTCACAACCTTGAGTCTGCCTTGCTAAAGTAAGGCCATCATATCTCCCATGGAGCTTATTGTTACAATGACAACTGCTCATATCTTTTATTAGCCCCACACTTTTGTTCCTACTTGTAGATCTGATCAGTCATTAAAAAAAAGGCTACGTCTGCATTTGAGTGAAATGGCTCATCAGCAGGAACTTATCCCAGTTTCTGTAGCAGGAATAGCCTGCTTGCAGTCAGTAGTTTGTGTTTTCAAGTGTGAAATTCAGTGCAGTGAATATTTGTTTGCCCTACTGGACAGTTGGAAGAGCTGGGATGAGTGACAAAGTGAGGGGAAAGGAGAGATAACCAATAGGACAACTGAATATTCACCACACTGAATCTTGTGCATGAAACACAAACTACCACCTGCAAGTGTGCTTTAGAAATAAGCAACCAGGAGTATTGCTGCTGCCCCTTGATTGTGTGCCAGTCCATTGCAGGATACCCCCCCCCCCCCCCTTAGCATTTCATCAGGCTTCCCTGACAGGTGGCTGATACTCATTTATACTCCTGAGTGGGGGAGGGACTGAAAGTTAAGTGTCTTTTGCAAGAACACAACACAACAACAACATTACAACAACATTGACTTTATTTTTTTTAAAATGAAAGAAATAAAGGCTTTTGTAGCCCGCAGTTAGCAAAGCTATTCTAGGCGGGCTACCTAAACAGACACTGTATAGGCTCACACACACACACACACACACACGCACGCACACACACACGCAACAATGAAATAAATAAATAAATGAGCAAATAAAAATAAATAATAAATAATAGTAGTAATAATCATGTTAAAGGTTTTAACTGAGCCAGTCACACAAGGGACACAACAATGTGGCCAGGTCTCAAATGCTCACCTCTCCACACTGAGTCTAGTGTGCTGAGCATTAGGCCATGCCTTCTTCCACATGTTCAATGTGTGACATTACCTTTTTATTTTGTTTCAGTTCTAAAAAGTATTCAGTACCAGTTGCAAAATGACTTTACTCTATTCACAAAAGTCATGATTTAGAGTTTTGATGCAATCTCTTTTGGTTTCATTTTAGCCTTGTATGGAAAAGAAGGACTCCAAGAGATGAACAGTGGCTGGGTAGATGGCATTACTCGATTCTATACTGACAGGGGTGGTGACATTTGTACCAGTGCTGTCAAGAAGATTGATTGCCCCACCCTGGTAGTACATGGGCAGAAGGACCCCCTGGTGCCACAATTTCACCCCGAGTATCTACATGCCAACATTAAGGGTGCCAAGTTGCATGTCATGCCTGAAGGAAGACACAACCTTCATCTTCGATTTGCTGACGAATTTAACACACTTGTCAGTGCATTTTTGAAAGGCGGATCAAAAACTTAAACCCTTTTTCGATTAGGACCCATTGTTGTCCGCGAAAATTCATTTTTTTCGTAGTAAGCTTTGGATTCTGTGGTAAACTCAGCTTTGGCCAACTTGTCACGTAATTGGATAGCAACGGTATGTTACAATAACAGCGTAAAACCGAAGACGAACTAAAAGAAACAGAAAAAAACCGTGAAACACATGGATGAGGAAAGGTTAAACAGTTTTAATTCAAATGAACGCAGAAAACCTGAAGTGATAGTTGAGCTCCATCAATTTTTATGGAAGTTTTAATTATAATGAAAGAAGAGAAGCTTAAAAAGTTCATTCTTCTGTAATGTGTAAATGAAGGAGACTACTTTAAGCTTCCAACATTATTTCTACAGGTTTATACCTTAGTAGAGGAGACAATGATTTATGCTAAACACATTCTTACTCAATGAATTACACACAGAATAAGGTGATGTTTCGAGTATTATTGATTTCCTTAAAGTAAGTTTTTAGATGTGACATTTTCTGCGGTAAGTTCATTTTTTCGTTGTCCAGTACAGGCTATAGGAGACAAAAACAGAGATGTTTCAGTCGTGTGAAGAGAAAGTTAACTTAGAGGGAAGGTAAATGGAAAAAGAGAAAGAGGAGTAGCAACAAGGCAATGGGAAAGGTCCAGACATACTGAGATGCATTCAACAAAACCACAACAGAAACTGGAAGGTTAGAGTTAGACAACGGTTGAGAAGTATAGTTCAAGTTGTGACGGTTAGAGGGATAAGCAAATTAGAGAGGCAGGGTTTAGTTCAGGAAGCTTCCTCGCTGTCAAACCATCAAAGTTAAGTAAGTATTACCTTCTGTCATTCTGAGTTTTTTTTACGTTATAAAACCATTAAGCCAAATAATCGTGAGGAGCTTCATACCCTAAGGGTAATTTTGAATGGGGTGTCGTAAGTTTTCAGGGATTCCGTTTTTTCCCCTATCATTGCTCAGGGATCAGTTCAGAAAGCTACAGCCAACCTCTTAACCATCAAGTCTACGGTGTAAAACTACGTCGCGACCCTATTATCCCCGTTTTCCCGCGCTTGAGGCAGCTAACATGTTTTCACTTTGAGTTAGCTCCTCAGCTCTTATTGGCTGAAAACCAACGGTTTCAGGTTGGATTCCTTAGGGGACTCAGACTTTTAGTTTGTCCCATGTTTGTGACAAAATGAAAAAAAAAAAACATCTTTCTTTGCTCAAGATTCGTTTTAAGGACGCTCAATCGAATAGTGCTCTTAAGTTAGCCTACCCTCGAAAATGGCACACAAAGACGACTAAACACCACACATCAGTCGAGTGACATTTCCTGAAATTTATTAAGACATGCGGGTCGAGATGCTTAATAATATGTAGTATTCATTGCTCTATTTCATGCTGTCAGAGATTTATCTGTGGAGTTCTTTACATTAGCTTTCAATTTATTCCGACTAATTAACCACCAACACGTAAGGTTTTTAATCTGTAACCTTTTACAAGTCTTGCATAGACTGCGAACATTGAAATCGTTAAGAACTCCGTTTGCTGTTGTCTTACTCGCCATTGCTGACTTTCGAAAAGCTTAGGGGAACAGGAATTTCCTGCACTTTCGACTCGCATCCTCGGTTGCTTGGCCAATTTCCAAATGTGGATAAGACATGTTTCAAAACGGCCTTGTAACCTGCTCGGTATCGCTGGCTCACCAATACACACGTGACTGGATGCACAAACGGGTCAGCTGTGGACAACGCAAACGCCAAGAGATCAAAATAAGTGCTGCGCCAATTGAAATGATAAATGAGGACCACTCGAATCTGAAAATAAATAAAAAGAAAAAACGGTGATCATGAGTTGAACGATGTCCACTGATCACTCAGAAAATCAAGTATAAATTATAGGAACTAATTATTATGAAATCGATCATCGCAGTAATGAACACTGCTTAAGCAGAAGTGGAAATAAGGCCTGGAAAAAATTCAGGCCTGTACAGGATGACCTTTGCGATACCTGTGCAGTGCTCTACCAACTGAGCTAACAAGCCAACTGAAAGTTGGTCACCGGCTATGTTGGTTCACACCAACATACTAACATGTATTCACAGATATAGGCACTATCTTGAAAAATGTGGCTCAAAGTTTTTAAGTCCATAAAATGCAATTCTTGCAACTTTTTTCCCGTGTCCCTATGGTTTTTTAATCTCATTTTTGTGCGTTTTCATCCAGCTCAATTTTGATATCTCTTTCACACCAGGAGAAATTGTATCAGTGATACTCAAATACTTTGACGTATATTATGGTAGCAAGAGAAGGATAGACATGTCAGTAGATTTAGGATACTGACTTCGTCGACTTTCAATTATTTGTGGTCTTCTATGGCTTTGCATTAGTAGATTCAGAAGCGAGATTGTTCAACGATTTAAAAGTAATTAAGGTTAATTTTCTCTCTGACTAAGGTCTAACCCTCGAAACGTCAGATTTGAAACTTTTTGCGGTGGCCAATTGACATTATAAACTCGGTGGATAAAAACAAGATTACCTTGTTGTACTCTCCCACCGACGCAGCACCACAGTTTGTTTAGAAACTTACCCTCCCCCCTTATTTAATTTGTAATTACAAGAATTGCCAATCGACATATGCGTTGTTAAACCTAAGATTTCCGAAGACTAGCTTAGTGAATAGGGTATACATAGTTAGGAAAGAGGCTTAGATGGGTCGTACTTTTGTGCCGGCGCCCGTTCGTTCGCACGTTACGCTGTTGTAAAGTGGGTTATATGCGGCGTGTAGTGAGAAAGGATGACAAGTTTTAAAACTACTTACCACAATGGGCAGCCAGCAGAGAGAGTAAAAGAGAGCCATCAGACCTGTCAGCTTTGACAGAATGATGGATTCCTGTTCTGCGCCAAACTGAGCTCTGATCTCCACTCCAACTGACCGGTTCATTTTCTTCAAAGCTTTTAAGACTGATAGGTTCATAATTAGCATTATAAGGATACAGAGTGAAAAATTGCAGACAAAGGCATGTACTACCACTGCTTCTCGTAAACTTTGCGAATAAAGCGAGTACAAACAAATAGTGACTGGTTGCTTTGTGAGTTCGACTGTGTTTAATATGACAGGGAGACTCGCTAGTGCACCTGCATGTATGAAGATATACACAGTTGCTACCACAATTTTGCGAACTTCTAAGAGTTGCTCGTAGTAGAAAGGAAAACACATTGCGATACACCTTTCCGCAGACATCACCAATGTTATCATAACTGTCATAGTCCCGAAGAATAGCAGACATAACATGCTCACTGAACAACCAACTTTCCCCGCAGGCCATTCACCTGTCAGTAAAGCAACCGCTGTCCAGGTGTACCCGGTAAGCGCCAGAAGAATTCCCATGAGTGCTTGAAGGCCCATTAGTAAATCATTACACTTTTTCCTGTTGAATGACACTTTTTTAAATACAAGCAAATAATAGGCGGCTATGGAGTTTACCAATACTGTCACGATTGTATGAAGGATCGTGCAAACTCCAAGGATGAAATTTTGTTCAATTTTGTAGTCTCTGCTATGGTCATCCGATTGGGTTTCCATGTCTCAGCGATCAAGTCTCTATTCTCTGTGATGTTCCTGAAAAATTTAAAACATTACAGTTGATATCACTAATTGTGTAAATAGTGAAAAAATGCAAAATTGTCATAGCTTAGATTTCTATTGTAGAGATTAAATTTCACGTTGAAAACAAAACATTTGAAATGAAAGCTATGTTCGCGAATTCGAAGATCAAAAGTTAACATTAAAGTAACATTAAAAGTTGAATAGTAAACATTCTCGTTTTTTCGGTCCTCTGAACTTGAGAGTGACTGAAGGCCACGACCTCGTACAATTTTATTTTTGATACAAACTATCGTCTTATCTAGAGCTTTATGTGATGAAACATACGAAATGGCTCGTTTTGTTTTTCAACGCAGTTTTCCTTTTCCGCGAGATGCTTAAGTAATAGCTGTCAAGAAAGTTTTTCTCGCCATAAATGTTAATGTTGAATTTACCACATTGCATCACTGACCTTGGTTAAGAGCCGTGAATATGTCGATGTAAACCGAAAGGTTTAGATACGATTTGAGAAGGAGCTGTTTTCACGGACTCTGTCTACGTTAAAAGCACTTAAAGCGAGCCGCATCATACTGCCACCTGTAAATCAATGCATCTCTGCTTTTGTTCAAAAGTGTACAAAAGTACGCAAAAGACACTGGCTATCTGGTTATGAATGAAAGAAGTAAAATCCTGAATTGTGTTTAGGAGATTAACAAAAATGATTAGAGTGAATACGTCACACGGTCGATAATTTCGAACGGCCTCTAAATGTAAAGAAACGAAATTACTCCGGGATTAAAGTTGCAATTATTGACTCGGGTAGGTTGAAGAATATTTTTCTTTTCTTTCATTTTCAGAAGATATGAACGTGATAAAAATATTGAATGCTGACCAAGGCACACGAGAAAAGTAGTAGGTTTAGACTGAGGAAAAGGTGAATTGCGCACGAAATAGGATGATGTTGCCCTGCTTAAAAATTGACTAAAATTATTATCGCGAAATTGAAAGCAGACGATGTTACGATGGAATTAAGATATCAAAATTCCGACCATCATTTCGTGTAAAATACAGTCTTTCTTTCCATCAAAATTACCCGCTAATAGAACGTTTATTGACAATGCATGTTTCTTTTCAACAACATATCACCAACGAAGTTCATAATCAGATTGGATTTCCCAGATGCTTCGCAGTTTTGCACCTTTGAATATTTCGAAACTTCAAAACAAATTTTTTTCTATAGGTGTCATTCAAATGGGACAATTTCTTTAGTTTGAGCCTTTCTGTTGTCTTCGCTGCTACATTTTCACAGATGCTTTTAAAGCATGATCGGCTCTTTTCAAGTCGAAGTATGTTTTGAAAATTGTGATTAAAAACTGAAAGATCTCTCAAGACTGGGTAAGAAACGACTGAAACCCAAATGGGAATTTGTGAATGATTCGATAGGGAAATACAGAACAGATAGTAATAGTAATAGTAATCAAAGTTTAATGTCTTTACGTGGGGCATGGTTACCCATACTGCCCGAGCCAGAGGCTCATGTATGAAACGCAAGACAACAACCCACCCATCCCACCCCAGGAGAGGACATCCATGACACAGCAATCTCGTACGTGGGAAATTAACGTCTCCTACCCCTAACCCTGCAGGAGACGGGACCTCCATTTATTCGTACCTATCCGAAAAGACTAGAATATCTAAAGCATTTCTTGATGTTATAGAAAGGCAGCATATTCTTCTCAATTATTTTGAGACCTTGAGTGTTGGTCCGGCTGGGGCTCGAACCCTCGACCTCCCGCACATCAGTCCAGCGCTCTATCCATTGAGCTAACCGAGAGACATTAAAAACTGATCAAGAGTTTCCGAAGAAATTACTTAAAAAGACAAAATGAAAGTTAAAACTCTTCATATTGGAAGCATTCAGAAGCTAGAAAACCAGCTAAATTATCTACAAAAACCGGATTAAAAATAGCTGAAAACCGTAGAGCTGTCCTGAGCATGGTGCATAAGACAAACTCAGTAATATAAAAAACTAACAACAAAGTAATAAAGAAAACTGAAAATCACTTTTTCATTCATAAACACTGAAAACGTTGATTTTAAAAGGGAAAAACTGAAACAACACAATGGATGTTAAAACGAGAAAAAGCGTTGATTTTGAGTCAAAAAATCGAAAAACCTTATCCCAAAGATCAAATAACCGAAAAAAGTTCTACTCTTTCAAAGCAGCTTTTGAAGCTACCTAGGGATATGCCGAAATAATTTATTTACGTTTATTTCTACGAGGTTGTTACTTTACACATTGATATGAAATTACTGCTATAATCGGCAATTGGTTTTACGTCACAAGATTTGCGCTCCAATAAAATTCGCGAACGAACAATACGCGTCCAGAGTTCGCTTTCCAATTTAAATATCTAAAATGTTACATTACAGTTTCGCTAAAAAGAAAATGCGACATGTCGCAATTAAATTCATCACATCAACGAGCAGTATTACTGATGCTATGGCGTAGCATAACTTGATACGAATCTTGCTGAAATCATTTGTTTTTAAAAGCTCCACGGAGCAGATAGATATTTTTGCTTTTCAGTTATACATAGAAATGGCATTAACAGGCTTTCTTCGCATCAGCAAATTGAACTTTTCAAGAAAGCATCTTTTACATGACCTTTTGTCTCTATTCTCAAATACTGCCAACGAAAATTGTGGTCAAAACTTTGGCGATGAATTCAACTGAATTCCGTTCTATCTTATCATCTTAGAACTGGGATGAGTTAAATGCAAAGTTTGAAATAGATTTTTGCTATCGTACGACACCAGAAAATTTTTAGGTCTTATCTATAACCATTATTTGTACTACTGGATTGTCATGCGACAAATTAATAAGAAAGAGAATGTCTTTTCCACCTCCGCTCAAACAAAACAAACTAACAAAAGAGGAGGGACGAGAATTCGTACTTGTATAGCAGTCAGCCTTAAAATATGTACGATGTCTCTGAGAACAAACTCCGTAACGGAACTTGAAAGTAACCGTACTTACCAAGGCTTAGTCGCTTCTTGCAAAGAGAGAGAGAAGGAGGGAAGTGAAGATGGACATCAATTTAGTAGTTATTTACCTATGACGAACTTAACCTTTATTTGCAAGTTTAAGTACCATTTAACCCTTTTTTTAAGAGAACCTGATTAAATTCGCTCAAGTATTGAAAACGCCACTTGAAACATGTTTCCTAATGAAATAAATTGCTGCTGTCATCAACCATGCTTTTTAAAAAAAGCATGGTTGACGACAGCAGCAAATTATTGTCAGGATGGTACAATGATTGACATATTATTTTTTAACATTTTGCATGGATGTGCACTCTTATTGGTTAAGAACTGAGTACCCGATTAAAAAACTAGAGTTTTGTTTTTATTGTCTCGCCTACGTCAATAGTGAACTCAGAAGAACTCTGCATCTTTACATCTTTAGAACGCCTGAGATAATAAAAGAAATTCAAATTGATCTGTTTTTGGTGCTGGTGTTGGAGAAAAAAAGGCGAAGTTTCAGTGAGGATTGAAAACCTTACGTTTGTGATCTTCAATCAACCAGGATACGGGATCCTTGTCCTATATGAGCATATCAATGGTCTGTGTTCTGCACGTTTTTCTGCAACTGTCGCCTCTTGGAGCTCCAGTAACTGGATGAAACTCAACGCTAAAAAGTGTAAAGAAATGCGGATATGCTTTCTCAAGGAACCCACAGAACTCCCTCATTTGAAGATCGGCGACCAACAATTAGAGCTTGTAACTTCACACAAAGTACTTGGCCTGGTGATTCAGAATAACTTAAATGGAACAATCACATTGAAGCTACTGTCACCAAGGCTTCTAAACGCCTACACATACTCAGAGTACTCCGTCGAGGGGGTGTGGAGATGAATGATTTAACCACTATCTGTATCTCACTGATACGATCTGTTCTTGAATATTGCTGTGTAGTATGGCACCACGCCCTCCCATCCTACCTTTCACAAGAGCTAGAACGAATACAGAAGCGTGCTCTTAAAATCATAGTACCTACTTTATCTTACCCAGAAGCTCTGCAATTCCTTAATTTAAGAACATTAGTTGAAAGACGTAGTGAACTTTGTGTTAAAACTCTTGGAAATATCTCAAGAGGAGGGCCACTTTTTAAACATCTCCCGAAAGAAAGAAAGCAAGTGCATCAGTATCAATTGAGGAACGCTAGCAATTTTTCAGTGACTAAATGTAGGACCGAAAGACTGCGCCGCAACTTTTTCCCAAGGATTATTTTAGCCTTCAACAAATAAGAGTTTCTTTTTATATATATTTGCATACCCACATAGTTAAATGTTAATTCTTAATTATTTAATTAATTATCTTGTATTTCTAAACCCATTGTAGCCCAGTCCCTATCCACGCATGTAATTTTATATATTTGTTAAATAATTGTAACCACATTGTAATTCAGATTTTCTGTGAAACTGTGAGAAATAAGCTTATCTACTACTACTACTTCTTATCTACTAACTCAGTGGTATTATGCGATCAGAAATTGGAGGAATCTAGGGTTCCAGTTTTCATAAGCCACTCGTGCGTTTCCTTCTTCCCATGCTCGTGAGAAATTAATTAAATATCTTTCTTATATTACACCAACAACGATGATAACAACGACTTTATTGTGCCCTATAACAAGTTTCAACAATCTATAATTATTAATAATTAGTTAATGATAATTTTCCAATACCCTGGAAAAACTAATCAGCTGACAGGGAGCTGGACTAAGTTAAACAAATTAACTGTTTATAGCAGTGGTACAGTGTGGTCAATATACACACAAACTATACAGACATCCCACATAAAAACATTGAATTGTGATAATATTAAGCAATCTTCGAAGATCAAAAAGGAGCGAGTTTTTCATCGAGAATTCATCATACCTTCTTCACAGTTGGGGTATCATTTGACACAATGAAAAACACCACATACACAACGAACAGACAAGAAACATATACGTAAAAGTGAACAATATTAGAAGTTTGTCAGACGAACTGAATGAGCACCGCCTTGTTCCAACTGCTGACCAGCTCTGATGGCTTGAACCGAGATTATGATTTATGTCTCCTTCTTCAGTTGCCTATACTTGAGAAAAATAGAGGATATTACTTGGCCAAGCGGAGATATGAAATTCTCTTCGAGTGTTGAAAGATTGATTATATAACCATAGAAACGTTTTTATTTTCACGTGTGAAGATAACATGTTATTTTCGCGTGTGAGGATATCACGTTTTCGCGGGAGTGTTTACTGAGATAAGTTTGTGCTGGGGAAAATGCGCACTGAGTCCCTTATTGCTTATAAAACGTGGACCAAAGTTTCTGTTTCCTTAAACGATTTTAGATGATTTTTGATGCATGAAAAGTAAAGTAACCAAAGCTTTTTTGATGCTTCTAAAAGCCGATTAATACTGTTTAAAAGAATGCAAAGATATGATGATACGGTTAAAAGTCTCCTTCTGTTGAATTCCCAGGAAGATTCAGATCTCTGTCAATGAAATGGCAAAGTTTTTTTCATTATTCTTGACAGTCGTATTCATATGCGTTTCAAATTTTGAGATTTAGATCATTCGTGTATCGCTAAGACCCGATTAGCAGTATCATTAGTGCAATTTTGAGCTGAAATCATACTACCATCACTTCTTCGGTCAAATAACACGTATCAGTGAAAGAGCCTTTTGCTCCTCAAGTGGGTGTAAAAATTAGTCTGATCTTAAATCAGATCATAAACACTACATAGCGGGCCACAGAATATGTCAGACATCCGTCATAGTACGTGTAACAGCCTTTTGAACCATGGAAACCTCAAAATCACATCACTTATTCTCTAATGCAAACGCCTGTTTAGTAGGCCGACGTACGGCGATAGCGTTGTTTATGCCCGCTTTGAATTCTCTTGCAGTGATTTTTACATTTTAAAACATTCTATGCCGGTCACTTTAGCAAGCTGTAAATAGTGGCACAATGTCTATGAGTTTGACAAATCAGTCCTACTTGTTATTTGAAAAGAAACAGTTATCAAGAGCTTCCAGGGACTGCCCCGTGTTCTCCCTACCAATCTGGTCTGAAAGGGACTGGAATTGAAACACAGGGGGCGGGGTTTGGGGAGCATTGCGATCAAACTCTGTAAATGCCCGAGAGTTTGAAAACTTTAAGGATTTCCGAACGCATGTTTAGCGTAAAGTGAGGAGAAAAACGGGTGAGATTCCTAACTATTCCAATGCGTAAGACAAATGAAAGAAGGATTTTCGGGAAAGATTAAATCTTGATCTTATTTTATTGTGAGATATCCAAACTGTTTTCTGTTTTGACACAGACTCTTCGTTTGATGATGACTTTTCGGTGATAAAGGCAAATAACAGAACCTTTCTCCCTTGCTGCACAGTGTACTGTCCGCTGTAATTATAGACCTCTTATCATCACAAATATCTTGAGTGGCTCTAGTACTTCCCTTTTTTTCACACATTTCCCTCGGTGTTTACTGCGACTCCACCATGAACGCAACAAAGAATAACTACAGCTAGCACGACAAAGTTTATGGACGACTTCATCACGCCACCGTGCAAAGTGCAAAAAAAAAAAGTGCGAAAGTGTAAACTAACACAAAGTTGGTCAAGTCAAGAACAGCAATGTGTGTAAGTCTCGGCCTTAATTTTAAAAACTTCGAACTTTCCTTAGAAACTGCGCAAAACTACGTCTCACCTAGATTTTCCATATTTACAATGGCAAATTATCTATTCAACTGTGCATGCGCAATCAGTTGACCGCTGTGTTGGTTTGGTGGAGGTTTCCAGACAGCCACAGCTGTGTTCAGTTTACTTTTGATTCAGTTCAGATTTTCACTACACCCTCGTTATCTATTTGAACAAACAGTTGCTACTTCTCGGGTAAAAGCTTCATGTTTGTTCCTATTGCAGCTATTTCAGTACACTTCTCAGATGAACTTGGTAATTTTTGTGATTGGACTTTTCTATGGTCCATGTCTGTCCATCGTGTCACCGCCCGCTTTCCAGCACCCACTTTGCACGGCACTCGTTAATCCTGTTTGTCACGATATGAGTCCGTTTTACCGCACCGAGAATGGTCAATGTAATAATCTTACCCATCCACGCCGGGGCGCAGCCATGACCGCTTTCAGGAGACTGTTGCGAAACAGCATCCAGGATGGTTTAGCCAAGCCGAGGTGCATGAAGGAGGTAATTACTTTTCAGAACTATATATTTTGCTTGATTAAAAAACAAGCTTCTTTCAACCAAATATAGCAGCAACAGTTCAAAAACTTGGGAAGGTTACTTGACTCTTTGTGACTGTAAATAACTCGGCTCCGGCGTAGGTTACTCGACAATTAATGTCAAATAGGTGGATTAATCGTTATCCATCGGATAAGTTCCTACATATCAAACTAACTGATCGCGAAGTCACCACCGGGTATCCATCGGGTACCAACCAGATATTAGCCAAGTAATCACCAAATAGAAGCAACATACTTCAATTTCCCCAACAAAACACTAGATATCTTTACCAGAAAGTGGACAAATATTGTCCGTTCTGGTTAGCTCAGATAAACTTTCTAGACAGCAGTCTACTGAAAAGATATATTATTGTTACATATATCTTGAATTTTACATAATTATTCTTACTTTTTGGAAGGTAATACAGCTTGTGCTGTGGTTTTAAAGTTTTATAGTGGTTTGGCATCAATCCTTGATCTGCTTTTCCTCTCGCAGACAGATTCAACAGGTCCTCTTCCAAACGCAAGGACAGTCAGTCCAATGTTTTTTCCTCAAAGTCAGAACCCTCAGTCACTATGGCAACAATCTCCAGCGTCCCCGCAACGCTCAAACATGGCGTCTGTGTTTGGTCAATTCCCAACGCACGGTATAATTTTGACACTTCATAAAGGAGTTGTAGTGTACAACGCCCAGTGTAGTGATCCTGATCCAGAATGATTCGGGATCATTATTGCAGACAAATCAGGCGGCCCCGATTTTACTACATGCATTCCAATGACGCGTGCTACGAGGTGTCAGCCTCGGAATTCACAAACACAAGAGCAAATAAACAGTGCCACTGCCTTCATAGACGATTTTACTACATGCATTCCAATGACGCTTGTTACGAGGTGTCAGCCACGGAATTCACAAACGCAAGAGCAAATAAACAGTGCCACTGCCTTCATAGACGCCCCACAAGTCTATGGAAACAATAAGGGAGAGGTGGAAAGAGTACGCGATATAAACTCACCCGATGGTAAGCTATCTCAGTGGAAACGTTAAGCCTCTCCTACCTCAGCTACAACGTGATGATCCTAAAGTGTTCTGCCGCTCATACAGCAACGAGACTCCTTGCTTTTACACAGGAGACTATAGAAGAAATAACGTTAGTCCAGGTTGAACGACTAAATTAGCTATCATTTTTACAACTTTCCTTAACCTGCATCCCTTACATGTAGTATTCACCGCTGTCGTTTAGAGCAGTCGGTTGATTGCTCAAACTATTCCTGGATTCCACGGTGATTGGCCTACAAAACTCGCATCGCCTTCTCAACCAAACAAAAGCAAAACTAAGGCCCCGATCCATTCTACGTCGGATAAATTACAACAGCTATTTCGGTCTACAAACCCAAAGAAGGTTTCCCGTTCACGCTGCAAAATGAATAAAGAGTAATGTTTTCTAACTACGATTTCCGGCGAATGAAAACCAAAAGTACACCCTTATGCACGTCGGCACAGAGCAACAGAAGAAACATTGTGCTGGAGCAGACAACTTGGGAGGTAAAGAGGCAATAGAATAAGGGGTCGCATTCCATATTGACTCGCTAAAGTTTATCTTAAAGTTAGTTATGCGTGATACACTTTGGAAAAGAACATGTACTTTCTTCTCTTCTGTTTCTTAAAGCTTTAGCTGCCATGCACACTATATGGGTGAGAGAACACAACAGGATTGCCTTAGAGCTGAGTAAGATAGAAACACACACACTGGGATAAAGAACAGCTCTTCCAAGGAACAGGAAAATCATTGGAGCTATGATGCAGCATATAACATACAACGAGCATCTGCCAACTATACTCAGTCCACAAATGGTAAGGTCTTCGTTAAAACTTTAACGATACCTTGGGATTTTTGTTTAAATCCATCTGTTTATTTGACGGGGTATGTATTATGTCTGACTTTTGAGAGCACTTTTCAGTCGATCGTAGTGAACCAAGCTCACAGTGATCATCCTGGCCAATAAGTAAAAACGATGTGCCAATGAGAATCCAAAATAAAACAAGAAAACTGCCTGATTGGTTGAAAAGGATGCGTGCGTTTGCAGATCAATCACAAAGCGCAATTAAGGGTTCTTTCTAGGTGACATTCATCTGAGCATCATCGAAATACGTTACTCAACTCTCTACGTTTACTCTTCTTTTGCTATCCACGACTCTTTCCGTTACCGGTAGGACACAATGTTGTTCTGAGTCTTGCTGAAGTTTTCGAAATCAATCTATGATAGCTCGTTTTGATCAGTTTACTTCGCTGTGTGATAGGTTCAGAAAACTCGGTCCTCTTTCTCGACCAATCAGGTTCAAAAGTTAAACCAATCTCGACCTGGTGACTTGCGTTTTTCCGCGCTACAGGTAGTTTGAGTTCTCATTGGCTACTTATGATATTTTCCTTTGTACTGATTGGCAGTTATGATTACTTTAGTTTTACGTCGCTCAGACGAAATGCACGTTTTTCTTGACAAGTCAAAATGTGCTCGTATGAATGCGGCTATTTATTTAACGATTGCAGAAAGAATAATCGCCCATGTTTTCAACAGCTTCGAGAATACGAACTGAATCTAACCCAACCATGGCAATACGACCCATCCGCTAATTCCTCCATTGCTAACAGTTTTGGATCCGCAGCACTAAGGTTTGGTCACAGTACTGTTGGCAATATGTACACAGGGCCTGATAATTTTGATATGCCCATAGACGATATGCACAATCCAACTCCTTTGTACAACTTACAGCAGGGAGGCGTGGACAGTATCTTGAATGGAATGCTGGAACAATCTGCCAGGAAAACTGATAGGTAACATTTTGCGTGTGCAATAAATGTAGAACTTTAGGTTACCTCAGCCTTGGGTGGGCTAATTTCATTGTGTTCTTGGGCAACACACTTCGCTCTCACAGTGTTCCTCTCCTCTGGGACCTGATGAAATGCAAGCGAGGAGGGAAGGGGGGAGGGGTGGGTGGTGATATGGACAATTTAGCTCCTGTGCAAAACTTCTGTTCCAATGTGATTTGTGGCTGGGATAGTTTGGAAGATCTCTACCTCCACCTGGCCTGTGATATGTTTGTCAACCTTTTACGGTCTTCTGAAGAGTGCTGTGTTTGTTGAAAGGTTGTTTTCATAGGCGTTATCAATGAAATTAAAGCCTGGACCCGGAGTCTTTGCAGATCTTGTGAAGAGTGCTGTTGCCGTTGCGGTTACCTGGGTTAGGATTTACTAAACTATTACAATTTTCGAGGTACTTTTTCTCCTTTTTAAGAAATCTACGAAAAGGAGATTGTTTTTGATACCAAAATGACTCGCCGACCGGATTTAATGCTGATCAACTGTAGCAAATACAGAGAGCTTCTCTTGCTAAAATCATCTGCGACAACAGTGATGAGATAAACAGAATTCAGCCTAAGGCCATGTTAAAAAAAGGTTCGGGAGAAGAAAAACAGGAAGTTTGTTGTGCCGATCTTCCTCATGTAGATATCAGTAAATGGAAAGATGAGATAAGGATTCGGTGCGGTCTTATATGGGTTATCTACTTAAAAATCGTACGTTTGGAGATAGATGTTTATCATTAGCGTTTGTCAAAAGTCTGAGGCAACTTGAAAAGTGTTGTGATCCCGCATGGATTGTAAGTCCAGCCATTTCTGACGGCTCCACTTCCTCTTTCCCGTCGTCCCTTTCTGCCCCACTTCAGAGCCATGAACCTTAAGGTCATTACGAGTCAACAACCATCCCCCATCTCACTGAGGGATGCGCCATTAGCCCAGCTACAGAGAAATCGTTGGTAGGTGCCAAAGCCCTTTCCAGATCATGCCCCAATTAGGAATTTGCTTTTCCCCACAATCAGAAGACTGTTCGAAATAAAAAAGAAGGGAAAAAAAAGCTTTTGAAAAAACTTTTTAAAAAAAAGAAGTGTTACAAAGACAAACAACTGCACCGCTCGTCGAACAAATTAAAGCCCAACAACATCACTTACCAGAAGACTTGGCAGTAAAACCATCAAAACAGACTTCCCAGCACAAGAAGGACGAAGACGTCAAAGAAAGAGTGAAGAGTGTTTATGAGAGGGCACCACTTAAGACTAAGCGAGCACTAGATCTGGCTACCGAAAAGGGTTCATCGGTATGGTTAACCGTCCTTCCCTTACAAGAGCAAGGATGTAATCTCAACAAAAGAGAATTCCGAGACGCTATTAAATTGCGATACGACTGGCAATTGGAAGATATTCCTTCCAAATGTGCTTGTGGGAACGTGTTCACAGTGGACTATGCAATTGTCTGCAAAAAAGGGTGGCTTTATTATACAGCGCCACAACGAACTTTGAGACTTAGAGGCTGAGCCTTTAGGAATTGTCTGCAAAGATGTGGAAATCGGACCCCAACTCCAAGACACGACAGGAGAGCAATTAAACAGTGATTCCAACATGGTGCAAGATGCAAGGCTAGACATTCATGCTCGTGGTTTCTGGGAACACAATCGATCTGCATTTTTCGCTATCAGTCGAGTTTGTCACCCAAACGCTGAATCGTACAGAAATCTGGAACCGCAGCAGATTTACCGCGTGCATGAGAATGAGAACGTTCCTACTCAAGACGTGTTCTAGACATCGAACATGGTTCATTTACGCCTCTTGTGTTTACTTCGACTGGTGGAATGGGCCAAGAATGTTTGAGATTTCACAGTCGCCTTGCAGAACTCATTGCAGTCAAGAAAGGAGAACACTATTCAAAGACAATTTCCTGGAGCAGGGAAAAAACTTCGTTTGCATTATTAAGATCGGCCCTAATCTGCCTAAGAGGATCCAGAACAATTAGAAGGCTCAAATTGGATTTTACTAAATGTAGACCTGGATATTCAAAGTTCAGAGGCTGCCATTTGTGAGGATCTCATTAATAGGATTACTGTTATCATTGTTATCACTATTATCATTATTATTATCATTATTATTATCACCTTTATTATTAACGAAAAGCTCGAGAAGTAAACGTAGACGAGGTGTGTTTTTTCTTAGCTTCTGATGGACATTATAATGTGTTTTTCGATTTTTAGGGTTTTTATGAAACTTTTGTAACTACTTTTGGTGATTTTAAATAAAGTGGAGTTATATTTTAAGGCAATATTTCCTGTTTCCAATACGAGATCTCCATATTTAGGGAAACAGGAGGAACATTGGGGCTGAAGGGGACAGTGGTATTGTGGAAATTGAGACAAGTCAATTAGTGGTAGAGGGAAGTGGACAGGAGGAGCAAGACATCGTGCAACCTCACCTTGGAGAACGATTTTCTTCTATGGTGGAGTGGGGACATCCCTATTAATTTACAGGTGTTACTTTCGAAAAACAACACCTGTAACATAGCATTGGATGTTCAAATCTGAAATAAACCTTTTCTTAAAAGTTAAATTCAGCATTCAACGTGAGGTCTCTCTTCCTATCCTCCCTCGATTTCAGATAGATGGAGCTATAATCGAGCGGGAGAAAAGGGATTGGGGCCAAGCAATGGAGGGTCTAATAATCGGTATTTTAAAACTGGAAATGCACCGGGCAACTTCGATTTGTCTCGAAACATGGAAATTCACCTCCAACCTATGATAATTTCCTTCCAGGTTAAAATGGAAAGCCGTTATTTTCAATATCTGGAGAAGATCAGTCTAAGTAGGTAGAGAACACTAAAGTAGGTCTGAAGTAGGCTGGTAGAGAACACTAAGGACCTCGGAGTAACCATCTCTTCTGACTTGTCCTGGGGCATGCATGTATCTGCAACGGTAAATAAGGCAAATATGGTATTAGGTATCATAAAGCGGTCCATCGGAACTAATAGCCAGTACGTGTTTTCGCAGCTCTATAAGTCACTGGTCAGGCCCATACTTGAGTATGCGGCCCCTGTTTGAAGTCCGTATTTGATTAAGGATATTACGGCTCTAGAAAAGGGTCAACGAAGAGCTTCGCGACTAGCTTTAAGGAAGAAACGAGGCGAAATGAGTTACGAACACCGTTGTAGCTTACTAAAATGGCAAACTCTAGAAAAGCAGAGAGAATTTCTATCTCTGGTTCAATGTTATAAAATAGTTTTTGGTATTGATCACCTCTCTTTCCCAGATTTCTTTGTGTTTGCCAATAAGCGTACAAGAGCTAACCACGACTATAAACTTTACCTGAAAAGAGCGGTTTGTAATTGTTACAAATATTCTTTCTTCATTCGCATTGTGGGGAAATGGAACAGCTTGCCAGAATACATTGTACACGCCGAATCATTGTCTGTTTTTAAGAGTAGACTTAAAATTTATTTGAATATTTATTAAATATTTATTGAATCTGTAGCCATTAAATTTTTTCTTTTGTATGTTTTTAGTCAGGAAAATTGTTTTAATACAGGGCTAACCTCACGATTTTCCCTTTTCAGGATGTATTTTTTATATTTGCGTTGTAGCTTCCTGAATAAACGTTATGTTATGTTATGTGTTATGTTACGTGGAGATGTTAGAATGTTAATGATAATAGAACTGATTTTTGTTGACAGTGATGAGAGTGTTCAAATACTGATGTGGCGTTAGCTTTGCTTTTTATTCATGGTTTCGACAATGATTCGTGCAATTTTACGGCTAAGGAACACGTGTACTGGCTCTAGAATAAACGAGAAATTTTCACCTATATCGCAAGGGGTCGTAGCCGGCCTTAGTAAGAAGACTTTGCAGCCGTCATCCTTTAAGTCACTTTCGAGACAAAAGTAACATTACAACTTCCTAAAATGCTGGAAAAGGAGAAGGAAAGTCATAAATTACTATGCGTTACTGGCCATTACCACACTCACGACAGCCAATGAGAATCATACAGGAAGCGCACAAAGTTTGAATATTGGAAGTATTTACCGTTAACATTGATCAAAAAAAAAAGGATCGAAGAAAAGATTTGTTTCTTGTTTTACAAATGAGAATATAACATCTGCACTATTTTAATCCTAAGTGTCATCAGTTTGATTATATTTTTTTTCTCGCAGATGAAAAAAGCGGACGATAGAGAAGACAGCCGAAAACAAGGAGAGTTGCAGAGGCCACTGAGACGGCAAATGACCAAGGAATCTAACTACATTCTGATAAAGGTCACCAGCTTTGCACAGCATTGTGAAAAACGTACACTCATTAACCCTTTGACAGATTTCAATATTGCTGTATCTTTTATTAACTGCAGTTTTACGAGATTTAATGAACTAGGTTTTAAGGGATTCGTTACTGGAGAAGCCTCTTCGAACATGTATATACTACCCCGCCCTCTCCCTCCCCCTCCCCCCGCCCTCTCCCTCCCCTTCCCCCCTCCCCGCGGCAGGCCAGATGACGATTTAAATAGCCTGACCGTCAACTTGAAAAATTACATCAGGGGATCATAGTAAGAATTCATGACCGCAAAATAAACTCTTCAAGAACGCTTCTTTCCGCTGTATTTGTTTTTGCGCCTACAACCTCTTCTTGTTTCTCTCCAGTCCTCCGAGGTTAATGGTGTAAGACGGTATCACGGTCCTCACAAGACTGTAAAATATCCAGACAACAGAAGCCTCGGTTAAAGGACCTGTGACCTTTCCCAGAGACCGTTGACTTTAACAGCTGACCTTTGATCATACTCGAATAATCATTTTACGAATGTTCCATTAACTGACCAGCAGTTACGTCGATTGACGGATACGATTGTGTTCAAGGCAAAAACCTTCTTCGCCTTGTAATTTGCATTGAATTATATCCAAGGTACTTCATTCCTTTTTCGTCAGCAAACTAAGTTTCTCCTTCCAACTTGAAGTTCTTCGCCGCCATTAATACCAGATAACCCTGTTGATAGAGAGATCTCTCAACATTCCTTGATTATAGCAAGTTCTATAAAAGGATCTTGTACTTTTCTGCTCTTGGAACTCTGTTTATGACCAAACGTCCATCGTATGACAGTGATCCAAATACCCAGGGGTCAGCAGTAGACCACTCCACAGCATACACGCTATCCTCGTGTTCATCAAACGTTGCTATGACTCCATCTTTTACCGGTTCTCTGGACCTAGGAGCAAGATCAAACAAACGTCATCTGACAACTTAACAAGCGATCCCAAGTGGTCAAGAAAACCTGTATTGCTCACTTAGGTAGCCAATCAGGACACAAGATTTGCCTTATGCTTCCTGCTCAGAGTCAGCCACATTGCATGCTCTAACAAGCCACACCTGCAATAAAAACTTACCCTTTGTCTTGTAAACCTTCATCTTCATCCTCCTCATCCAGATGACCAAATGGCTCCGATGACAAAGACACAACATTGTTTAGTATAACTCGGCTGTCACTGCTTGATGTCAAGAGAAGTTGATCATGGAAATGATTAAACCGTACACTCCACACCCTGAAAAGTATAGCAAATGCTTAGTCAGTAAGTTTCAGTTTACAATAGTCAGTCAAATCAGTACATCAGTAGCAGTCTGTCTGTCAGTAAGCGTGCTTGACAGTCAATTGCTCAGTTAGTGAGTATCAGAAAGTCAGAGTGTTAAGCAGTCAGTTATTCCAGCCAATCAAATGACCAGGAACAATTCACCAGCTTCAGTAAAGTCTTCTCCCTACCAGTGTGAATGATCTTGTAATACCATTAGAGGGTCAGCAGTGTTCCTTGTGTCCCAAAACCGCATTTTACAATCATCACCACAACTGACAAGTATGTACTGTTTGTTTGGATTGAAGTCCAAGTCACGTACTAGTTGGTTATGTGCACTCTCAATTGTGTAAACAGGCCTGAAAAGACAACAACAACATTTTAAATAATACTAAATAATTTTATGTGGGGATTTTTACCAATTGATGATAGTTGATGAGAGTTTCCAATATCATTCACTATCATTGACTATCATGTTTACATTCAAACAGTTCATGATAGTTCATGACGGTTGACAAAATCATGCAATGAGATGACAATTGTAAAAAAATATGGCACACGCTGAGGTCAGCAATTTTGCTGGCATTTGAAATTTTAGTCAAGAAGTTGCAAGTTGAAAATACTGAAGCCTACTAGGAGATGATGAGAATGAACTACAAGACATTCTGCAAAATTTTGACAGCTATTTTAGTTACTTTACTTTTTGCCATTTTGGTTAGAGCTTGTTTTTAACAAAACTACTGACTGAAAAACTATCATCCACTCATTCAAATGACAAAAACTATTATCAATTGAACATGTCCAAACTACATGATAGTTGATGAACTACCATGACCATTTGAATTGACCTTAAGCTTCGAAGCCACACTTGTGCAGTGAGAATGGTTACTAAGAGGAGACATCTTATGAGGTCTATTTGATGTTTTTGTGTTGGTTCATGATGTTCCTGTGTTGGATCCAAGCTTTTCCATACCGGAGGTTAAGTAGGTCACTCAAACATGATAGCTTCTTGTAGTTCAATTTTACTAGAAAATGTGCATGCTTCCATTGATAATCTTACCCGCGATTAGGTCCAATTTTTGGTAAAAGGAACATGAACATAACGTGAAAAAAATATTGCAAAGTTAAGAAAAGCGAGCTTACCTCATAGTCCTCACATCCCAACCTTTAATAGTTGTATCATTTGCAGTGGCAATCTGAGAACCACTGTGATGAGGGTTCCATCGCCCTGTTGTGAACTTGGGTTGACCTTTCCCCTCCAGCAGAGCAGAGTCAATTGACTATGGATTTAAACAAAGGTGGCCAGTAAGTCCCTCTTTTTTGCTCTAATGCCACTCCTCACCTTTAAACCTTTTAGATTTGAGTTGGCAAATTATTTGAGAAGCAAGGATGGTGCAGTAGTGAGACCTTCCAAGCACTTCAGTTCAGGTTCAATTTCTGGGCATGCATGGCTTTACATTTGGGTTAAGTCTGTTGTTGGTTCTCGCCCTTGGTCCATGGGTTTTTTTTTTCACATTCTTCAAGGTTTCCTCCCTCCACAATGACTCTAGCCTGCAGTGCCGGCGTATTTTGGGCGCACGAGTGCACATTTTCGTATTAGGCCACCATCTTAGATTTGGTAACTGTGGAGGATTGGGGCGAGGAAATATTTGCCGAGGGAGTAGGTGTTAAGTGGAAAATGGGCAACAGGGGAGAGGGAGGGGAAGGAATTTTTCCTCCCCTCCCTCTCCCCTGTTGCACGAAAAATGTGCACTCATGCGCCCAAAATACGCCGGCACTGCAGGCTACAATGACTCTCTTTAAAATTCCAGTTTAACATGAAATCAGTGGAAATAACCACTTCATGAATGCACCTCTGCTAAATTGCATTAGTTTTTTTTATTTTTTTTCTTGGGAGAGGGAAAAAGTCTGTGAAGTGTCCTTCACTTTGACCCTTGTAGCTACCAATTCATTCCTATTACTACTTAGTTCATTCCCACTGGGTTTTTTGTCGTAGTTATCACTTAAATACCTCTGCAGTTGATGCACTTCTGTCCAGATCCCAAAGCTCTAGATGTTGTTCACAAACTGTTACAACTTGGCTTCCATCACCAGATGGATTCCATAAAACACTAAAGGAAAATGGTAAAAGATAACATTTTCACAGAGATGTAAGAAAATGAGCAGCACACAAGCCACTTAGGTTAACTTACACCTCAACTGCATGTTTCAAATTGCATAGCAATCTTGCCTTAATTTGAATGGCAAAAATTTATCCTCATTTTGTCTTAATGTTTTAAAACCTAGTATCAATGCTTTGAAACCTTGGATCAATGTTTTGAAACCTAGGATCAATATTTAACACCCCTCCTAAATGCTCAAAATTCCATGAGAAAGATGGCTGGTTCCCCCCTCCTCCTGCCCCCTTCCTTAACCAAAATAGACCCACAAGGTATAAATAAGCCCCTTTGGGCCTTAAATAGAGAAGTTACATTGTGTGAACCAACCTCCTCATATTCTCATGTTTGTTGTCAAAATGGCAGATAAGTTGTAATGATCGAGAATACCCACTTCCAGGGGGGATCCCTGGGGAGTCTAAACCAGGGGGCTCTGTGTCATCTATTGGGGGAATCCTCCATAAAGCACCATGTATTTCAGCTTTTGACTCTGAAACTGAATCATTAAAAACAAAATAATTACTTTCTATAAAAAAAATATACCATAAATGTCTGTTTAATATTACAAGGGAAGTAGGTTCATGAGATAACCGCCTCCCAGGTAGCTCAATGGATAGAGCGCTGGACTGTGGTGCAGGAGGTAGAAGGTTTGAGCCCCAGCCGGCCCAACACTCAAGGTCTTAAAATAACTGAGAAGAATATGCTTCCTTTCTGTAACATCAAGAAATGGTTAGATATTCTAGTCTTCTCGGATAGGGACGAATAAATGGAGGTCCCGTCTCCTGCAGGGTTAGGGGTAGGAGACGTTAATTTCCCATGCACGAGTATACTATGTGATGGATGTCCTCCCCGGGGTGGGTTGGGTGGGTGCTTACAGGGCCGTTCTGAAAACCACTTCTGTGAGAACGCACCCTGTCTAAAGATTATTATCTACCTGTTTAAAGATTATTAGGTGCTTGACCGGAAGTGTATGTTGGTCCAAGGAGGCCAAATCACAAGGAAAGAAATGTACTGTAGATGAACTGTATTACTGTTGCAGTGAATGTAGCTGCATTGCTTCAGTTAAAAAAAAAAAAGAAATGTACTGTAGATGAACTGTATTACTGTTGCAGTGAATGTAGCTGCATTGCTTCAGTTAAAAAAAAACTTACCTTTGTTGTAACAAGTTGCTAGGAGAGTCTTATCTGTTGGACTAGTGTTCATTGACCTGACATATTAAAAAAATGGGAAAGAATATTTGATCACTGGCAAAACTATTTTCTGAGAATTTTAATTCTAGATAGGACAGTACTAAGGAAGACAGTTGTATGATAAGGCTGAAAATTTGTAGGAAATACAAAATAAACCTGCATTGATGCAAATTACTCACCATATTTCTCCAAAAGAATGCATAAACACATTTTTATTGATGACATTGCTTTCATCATCAAAGTCAATAAGGTGGATCTGGAATTAAAAAATTCTAACCTTCATATTTGGGACCAAATTGAACTTGCTTCACTCGTCTGAATAAACAGATTTATAGAAATAACGAAAGGATTCACCTGATTTTCATATTTAAGGGACTGAGTTCCAACAATGAACCTTATCATATCTGTTTCCGCATGCTGAGGAACCAGAGCCCGTGCCTACAGTCAGAAAAAAAATGAATTAGTACAGAAGTTGCAGTGAGGAGAGCTTCTTTTCTCCCCGTCATTATTCATCGCATCCCTATTGCTATTTTCATCATCATCTTCTTAATCACAATCAGAAATAATGTTCTACCAGTTGAATACAAAAATGAGAATTACTTCATCGCTTGAAAGATCTTTATAATTGGAAAAAATTAAAGAATCGCAAATTCACAGTGACGAGAGAAATATTATAGAATATTACCCTGAAAAAAAAAAACCGAGATCAATTAAGATTGAACACACCGTTATTTCGATGTATATTTCTGAAAGATGATTCCCTTCAACAATTAAAGGAATAAAGAAGCTACTTACGTTCAACTCTAGCCCATAAATAACTGGGGAATCGTCCTCCATTTTGAACATTGAACGAAAGCCGCTGATGGAAACCTCGTGGACTCAGTTATCCAGTTCCAGTTCGTTCCGCGTGAGTAAGAAGCTTGTCACTTTCCATACATAGCGTCACACGCAAAGATAAGTAATTTTCCGCGAAGCCTTCCCATTGAAATAGGTTCCTCCATTCTATATTTCTTCTGATGATGTCGTCGTTTGCACCGCCCAGCAAGAAGGCCAAACGATCACGCAATAACGGAGCAGCATTTGAAAGCGATGGCGATTTTTTTCCAGGTAAAGTTAGAGGACTACTGTTTATTTAGACACAGCATTAATAAACTTGCTTTTAAAAATTATCACCCTCCGGTTTTCGGTAGGGGAGGTCCCCATTATTTACAGGTCTGGAAGAGTTGTACAATCCCTTTTTTCTTGCACGAAGCAGTCGTATATGCAGGATTCTCGGCAAGAGTTCCATAGATCCCCTTACAATAATTATGCATTCAGTCTTTGTTCAATGGAAACAATAGCGATAACAATAGAACTCCGCAGAGACTAGTAGTCTTTGTTTTTAAAATTTGGATTTTTTTCTAAGTCTTTTTTGAAACTGGGTAAATTCGGCGCGTTTTGGCTTTGCAAAACGAGAAATTTAAGGCATTTTCCAGAGGTTTTTAATTTTGAAATATAATTTAATGTTCAGTTTCGCGTTGAAAGTTTATGGGTGGCCGGAAAATAATATCAGGCTGTAAAGTTTGTCAATGCAAAGTTGAAATAAATGTTGTATCTTACCTGTTCTTGTGGTTTTGGTTGATTCTTTCATTATCTTTTCGTGCCCGAGTGATGAAAGTAGAACACGAAGGCCGGTGCATATGGCAATGCAAAGAAACCTTTATTAATCTAGTCTTTCTGGCCTTCATGAAGGTAGGCGATATGTTTGATAATGATTCCAAAGGGATCATTTCCGTAGTGCTGACGCCACATATAATCTTGTAGGTAGCCATCGAAAAGTCTACGGGATGTTCCTGTTTGGGGCAAACCTCGCTTGATTCCCCAACATGTTTTTTCGATGCCCTTTGTGTGGGCACCAGTGTCTGGGTCAACAAAGTTTAAGCTGTGGTTTACTGTGCAATGATCATAGCCCTCGTCATTTAGGCAATTGTAAGCTCTCCATAAGTCGCTCATCATGCGTGTCCCCGGCAATGTTTGAGCACGTATGATGGGCAATAGTGTATCTTTGTCCCTACATTCTACTGGAACAAGGAAGAAGGCCTTAATCTCTCGGTAAATGCCACCGAATACCCACTTTCCTTCGATGGCACGACCTTGGTGATATCGATGAATAAATTTTGTTTTTTATGTGGTATTTGGCCAATCATAGAGAAGAAGAATTGCATTCTTTAGTGCAAAGGGGACCTTTTGGGTATTATATCAATGCACATATTGTTATGAAAATTTTTTCAGTGAAAGGTAAAACAAAAGTAATTTTTGGAGGATATCTCCTAACCAATTTGTGTAGCATAGTGGTTAAGGCAATAGGCTGGTAATGGTCTGGTAATAATGCGTTGACTAAAGAGCAATGGTTCAAGGCTCAGCAGGACTGCTGAGAAGGTAAAGAGAAAAAAAAAGGAGAAATTAGTGGGAATAAAGGGGAGAAGAATGTGAGACAAACATAGAGAAGGAAAAGCCACTCTCAATCAATTTCTCTTTTATTGAAGCAGTAAGTACTTATTAGTAATGTATATATGCTAAACCCTTAGGAATAAGTTATTGTCTTGAAAAACAATGATGCACATACATAATTAATCCATGGGTTATATGGAACTTTTTCCGGATTCTCTTCTCTTTTGCGTTTTATACATAAGTAGCAAAAAAAAAAAAACACACGTTACTGCGATGTTTGATAAACTCAGGTGGCGGGGCGTGACACTTCTCTGTTTTTGTACCATTATTTATCTGAATTTGGAATCTTTCATTGTTTTGTTCCAGGAATAAACAAAATTGAATACAAGCCTGATGGAGGTCCAGAAGATAATCTGTGCTTCAAACACTACAATGCTCAAGAGGTAGTGTCAAACGTTTCGAGGAGAATCTCGGACTGAATTTAAATTTTGAAGTTAGACCCTTGATCAGTACACACCATAATCACAAATTTTCTTAGAGTTTGAAATTTAACTTTTTCAAATCTAATTTCTCGTAGATGGCTTAAATAAGTCCCAATTCAGAAATGTGTCCTGTTAAAAGAAAAAAATCTTTCGGCAGTACATACTCACCATCTTGAGTTTGCGTGACATCACTAACTGTCACAATTTCTCAAATATGTTTTAAATTTTTTCTTCAATTTTATTCCATGACATGCTAAATTTTACTCCTTTTTCTATCACTGTCTTTACATCAGACAACTGCTGATATAATGAGGTATTGACATGAATTGGCTATGATCAACAGGTAGTTATGGGAAAAACAATGGAAGACTGGTGCAGATTTTCGGTCTGTTTCTGGCATACATTTAGAGGAACAGGTAGGACTTTGAAGTATATGGCACACTTTAGATCTCATTCCAAGATAAATGGTTAGTTTTTTGTACCCAAATATTTTCAGTATTGCATAAGACTCTGCCAATGTCTGAATGTTTGGACAGTTGCCTAATATCAGCTGACTATTTTTTTAATCTTGACCTTCCATTGTCTAGCTATCAGCTGACATACGGATTAACTATGGATTTATAATTGCACGAGGATAACAATAATATATAAATATATATATATATATATATATATGTATTATTAACCAAGCATTAGGTTAAGATGGCTGGATATTGGCTGAGTTCTTTTTTTTGCAGTTTTATGGACCAAGACAAAGTCAAGGTCCATGAAAATTATGAAAAAAAAAAAAAGAACAAGGCTAATATCCAGCCATCTTGACCGAAAAAGCTTGGTTGATAAAGTATTTATTATATTGCAAAAAGATTTCGCTTTATTAAGAATTAAGAATGACTTGTTACCTCTAGAGTCAAGAAAGAAAGCCAACTGTGTTTGTAGCACAACAAACTCATGAGAGTCATTTCTGTTTTCTTTGTTTTGACTATCTTCTACCACTTTTTATGTTTCCATCACCAACAATGTACAAGAATTATGAATGTAGTTTTAATTCAATTCTTTTAAGGATGGGATCAAAGCAGGCAATCCCTGCTCAGGTAGCCAATGAGAACACAGGATTTGCTTCATCTTGCCCATCGGTGTTGGGAGGGATGTAATAAAAGTGTGTATTATGTTGTTTTTGCTGCTCAGGAGACAAACATGATAATCCATAATGATAAGATAACCTTATAAACAAACCCCCAACTGCCAGTAAGATGCTAGTTAATTGTAGCCTATAAGAGAAACATCCTGTATCTAATGAAACCTTAAAATCCCAAGATCCAATTGGCAACACATTTCCTTTACAATTTCCTTTAAATCCATTACAATCATTTGGTATCAGATCAAAATAACAACTTTTTTGTGACTAGTTTGAGTGTTCTCATTACTTGTTTCCCAGGTGATGTATGGATCTTACAAAAGAGATATTACTTTTTAATCACTTTTGGAAGTTAAAAGGGTTTCAAGGAAAACATGAAAATCTCCCTCTGGAATAGTAAATGAATACATTATGGGGGATGTCCTTCAGTGAAAATGAATGTTTATTTGACTAGGTGCTGACCCATTTGGTTTCCCAACAATTTCAAGACACTGGGATGATGGAAGCAACAGTGTAGAAAATGCAAAGAGAAGACTGAGAGCAGCATTTGAGTTTTTTGAGAAACTTGGCGTAAAATATTACACTTTCCATGACAGGTATGATGGAACAATGAATACCTCAAAAGTTATATTACCAAAAAGTTTGTTTTTGTCTGATTTAATGTCAGGAATCAATCAGGGACAGTCTGAATGGTATTTTTTTTTATAACTCTTCCTTGTTTTGTCGAATGATAGACAGTAAGAATTTTAATTATTGTATGACAAGGGACATTGCCCCTGAAGGAGATGACTTGAAAGAGACAAATACCAACCTTGACCAGCTCACTGATCTTGCCCTTGAGTTACAAAAGAAGACTGGAGTTAAACTGCTGTGGGCAACATGTAATCTTTTCTCCAACCCAAGGTATTTGATACTTTACTGTGTTACACTTTTTAAACTTTGACACTACGAGTGTGGCTACCCGGCATTTTAATTCCGTTTTGTTGTTTCATTTCCGGTTGTTTTGTTATGTAATATCACGTGACTTATTCCCATGTGCTTTTAGATTTTGAAGTTGCTTCATTAACGTATGTTGTAGTCCTGGTATGGGTTGTTGTAGTCCTGGTATGGGTTGTTGTATTCCCAATCAGTGTAAAACATTTCTTTAACGTGCTTAAGGCACATTTGTTTGTTTTATTAAATGAGCCATAAAGGTTACAAATAGAGTTGTGGCAACCCTGGGCTTAGGTCCAGATGGGGTCATTGTGTTTTGTTCTTGGACAAGGCATTTCACCCTTATAGCTCCTCAGTTAACCCGTCCAGGAAATGTAGAAAACTTGTAGAGGTGGTGGAAACTTTAAATGAACTAGTATTCCATCCGGTAGCAGTACATGTACTCTGGTCAAAAATGGAGATATGGCCCAGCAGTGATACAGCACTGGGTTTACCTCAGCCAGTGAAACATAATTCATGAGTTGTGGCTACTTCTTTAATTGGTTAATTGGGTCATTATCAACAGGTATATGAATGGAGCAGCCACTAATCCTGATGCTCATGCATTGGCCCATGCTGCTGCGCAAGTAAAGAAGGGACTGGAGATTGCTAAGAAACTTGGAGCAGAAAATTTTGGTAGGAGCCTTAACACAACAAGGGTAAAAAGTCCTAAATGCTGAAATCTGTATAGGATTTGGAATTTTTCAAAGGAAAGGAAATTTAACTGATTTCAAGGCCTTTTTCCAAGAAGAAAGGGAAGTCTAGAATCAATTGCTTGGTTGAAAGATAAGAAAAATTCTTAGAGATATCTGGTAGACAGTTTTGTGTCTGAATGGTTTTTGTTAAGGGACTGGTATTGATAATTACTATCTTAATGAACTGAACTACTACTAGTTATTTTGTTTGTGAAATGGAGGTTAGTACTGTAGTATGAGAGTTCAGGGTGGAAACCTGTGCTTTGAAAGACACCACACCCACGGAGCCTTTCTCTATCTTGGAGTCTAAATTGTTCCCAGCAAACTGTCAGGGGTACTTATTGAAGAGTCAGTAATGAACTAGCATTCCATCCAGGAAAAGGAAATACTCTCAGTCACTTCCTGCAGCAGAGACTGAGATAGGATTTACCTTAAAAATATTCGGTAATCATGCTTCATAGAATGTTAATTATGATGACTTTGTCGCAGTGTTCTGGGGTGGACGTGAGGGATATCACACATTACTTAACACTGATGTCAGACGAGAGCTTGATCACATGGGTTCCTTCTTTCAGATGGTTGTTGGTAAATATGAATAGTAGATGATACTTTGAAATATTGGAAAAGAAAATTGGCATTATGATACAAGTATCAGTAATGCAGCGATATCCAAATGTCGTGACCAAAAGCCAAATATTTTTCCTGTCTGAATGGATGTATTTCAGTCAATAAGTGTTTTATCATATGACTACCACTTCTATTTTTCCCTTCCTTTTTCAGGCACTAGTTTATGACCATTGTTAATAACTGTTTTTGGCATTTTCCATGTTTTCAGACTACAAGACGAAGATAGAATTTAAAGGCCAGTTACTTATTGAACCCAAGCCTAAAGAGCCAACCAAACATCAGTATGATTATGGTAGGGAAATACCTTATGTACAACATGCATTAGCTAGTACCTACAGACTGCTCGTTTGTAATATCAAAGACATGTGAAAGTGTGATGCTCCACTCTGATTGGTTGGTTTTCAACTGTTACCAGCTAATATTTACTCTCACAGTTTTGCCCTGCTGCTTCCTATGATTGTTTGTATCCTTGTTGGCATCCATGCCTCTGGCTCTTCTATTTCATTGTGCCTCTGAGTGTTATTTGAGTGTTTCTGTGGTGGCCTCTTTGATCCTCATGTGTGTGTTATAATGAAGATCATAATGAATCATCTTTAAGTTAATGGTGGAGATCTGTGCCTCTCCTAACTGTTGAAAACCAGCTGATCACAGTGAATTATCATTCTTTACTGGGTAATTCGTAAATAATTGAAAAATTGCTATCCATTTCTGAAATTGCCACTTATTCAACTTCACATTTTCTACAAGTGATTACCAGCCATGCATAGTTTTGTTTTTACTTGTAAACTTGAAAGAAGAACATTGTGGAAGCTTTATTGATCCTTATTCCACTGGATAGATGCTCAGACAGTGATTGCATTTCTAAAGACGTATGGACTGGAGAATGATTTTAAGGTCAGTTTATGTCAAGGAGTGTAACCTGTCTCCTTTAAATTCTCTTCTTCCAACGGTATCTATCTGTTATACTAGAGAAGAGAAGATCAAAAGGGAATTGTTGTATTGGCACATGATGTAAGTAACACTGGGGCATTTAGTAAAAACCACAGACGATCTCGTATTCATAAGAAAAATATTGTTGAATTTCCCAGCTAGTTACTCCATACTGACTGAAGTATAAACGTTCATTCTGCAGCTGAACATTGAACCTAACCACACCACTTTAGCTGGTCACAGCTATGAACATGATGTTGTAGTGACCTCCAAGTAAGTTTTAGCTGTCTGTGTTTTAGATATTTAAAGGTGGGATCGTACGGGTGTACCTCGAGTTTTCATCATAGGTGCTCTTGCTTGCCCTGCTAATTGTTTTCTTTGTTCAGGTTTGGTTTTCTTGGATCCATTGATTCAAACACTGGGTCGCCAGATCTCGGTTGGGACACCGATCAGTTCCCTATGGACATAAAAAACTGCACTCTTGTGATGAAGGTTTGTTCTATTTCTTTTTGACGCGAGGCAATGTAGACCCATCAATTTTTTTTTCTGACTTGAGGGCGAATAATGTTGGAGAGAAACCCTAACCAAGTTTTTAAAAGCGCTTAGCCCTCTAAAATTAGTACGCACATTTTCTATACTGTTCTCTATACGTTTGCTATGGTGCCTACACGGCGAATTTGTCTCACAACCAAGAGCTTTTTGAGATCGCGATCATTTTCTTTATTCTCATGATCTCAATGTCTGATTTGGGTGTGATACTGTAAGGAGAATTTAGATGCTTATCATTATTAGGGGTTAAAGAAAACTAATGAAGACAGACGTTCGTGCTGTGGGGGAAATGAGCACAAACGTGTTCGCGCAAAACGTCTTGGGAACGTTAACATTCTTTCATTTGATATGTTGAAAAGAGTGGAAGATTTAAATCGCGGATCGTTCTCTTTAAGTTTAAAACAAAGTGCTTTTTCCATCATCATTTTGATTCGACCACAAGATTTAAATGATAAGTTGGGTACAGAGTTGATAATTTATTTGGATAAGTTCTGCCGGTAAATGCCTCACTATGACCTGTAGCCACGTGCCTCTTGTCCATAATTTAAGACCTCTCGTATTTGAGACCACAAGTATTTCGCTCCTATTTCCCTCAAGACTTACATCAAGGTCTGATTACTAATCTTTTGTAGGCCATAATTGAACAAGGCGGTCTGGCACCTGGCGGACTGAACTTTGATTGCAAAATACGCCGTGAATCCACCGACCTTGAAGATATGTTCATTGCTCATATTGGTAAGTGTGCGGTTTATAGGAAGTGAAAGTTGGGAATGGCAGTGATTGAATGTCGTAAAACCGACGCCTGAGTTTTCACAAAGGATCTCAGGACAAAGAAAAAAATATCTAAGCGAGCCAATGGCGAGCCACTTTCAAATCAGCAACAAGCAAACTGTTTGAAGGTCTCCGAGAACAGGAATGACCAAGTCGCGATTGGTTTGGTTGTTGGTACAGCTATACTAAAACAGTTCCGAGGGCTCACTGTAGATGTCTGCTGGGGTTGATATCAGACATTTATTACACGTCTGCTGGGGTTGATATCAGACATTTATTACACGTCTGCTGGGGTTGATATCAGACATTTATTACACGTCTGCTGGAGTTGATATCAGACATTTATTACACGTCTGCTGGGGTTGATATCAGACATGTAATCTGGAGGCCAATATATTTCTATTCGTTGAATATAAAGTCAGTGAGGTGTATTATCAAGTTAAAGGAAAGTTATCATCTATTACAACGTGGCTGAATTCAGAATAGATCGCAGCTAGTGTCAACTGAAGAACGAAACAGTTCCATGTACTCCAGGGTTGAGTGTAGCATTTTTTGTGTTCAAATTTTATTTTTTTTTATGATCTTCTTCGGTATCTTTCCCTTTCTTTCATTCATGATGTTGAAATCTATAGCTCTCGGGTCCAGGATTTTCAGATTCTATTTAGTCTTTATTATTCGATATTAACAGAATAATCCCCTGGATTCCTATATCCATCTCCCCCATCCAATTTTTTCCAGACCTTAGCACGTCATTTCTTCCACAAATCAAATTCTTACATCATCTCAGGTGCCATGGATTCATTTGCTCGTGGTCTTAAGAATGCTGCCAAACTCATAGAAGACGGAACCTTGGATGCATTAGTTAAGGTCAGTTGATGATGTCTTTCCTAGTGTAATGCCTTGATTATATTATGTGTTTTCGCTTGTTTTTGATATCTCATTCCTCTTGGATTCTTTTTGCCAAAGCTCAATAGCGCGAATGGTGGGAGAGGAGGAGGTTCTGCCCAATAATGAATTTTCTTTAATTTTCTTTTGTGTTTCTGTTAATTATTTATTAGCCTGTTTGTTTTTTCAACGGTAAAAAGTCTTCCCTTCTTACCCCACCTAACGTTACCAACCAACCAACTGAGAAACCCAGTCCCCTTCCCATTCCTTTCCGGTTGATATATTGGTTAAGCTTAGCCTATGATTCGGAATCCAAACTTCTGGTGAAATGTTTATCTTTACCTTGGCCTCGTTATCTGTAGCCTTTCTTGTCTTTTTTGTTTTTGTGTTTTTTTTTTTGTTTGTTTGTGTAGGAGCGTTACAGTAGTTTTGATAAAGGAATTGGAGCAAAAATTGAGAAGGGAACAACTTCCTTGGAAGAGCTTGAGGTAAACACAAAGTAAAGCTATGTTTATTTCTAGACCAAGGAAAAACCTCAACCTCATAGGAGAGAAATTGTAAGCAATTTCAGTGCATGTAGACTGCTAGCCTGGTTTTTTCATATGGGGAGGGGAGGGAAGGAGGGGAAGGGAGTGCTTAATATTCCGAGTGAATAGTCAAACCGCCATGTTGAATTGGTGATGCCAGGAACGAGTAAAAAGTGCACTTGGGGGGTGTTAGTGGGAATTGCAAACTAGGGTAGGATTTTTCTATTATGTTTTTTTATTGTTGATGTTCATTTATATCTTGATAACTTGCTCCTTGGTTTGTCTACATTTTTAGGATTACATTCTGGAGCACGGAGAACCAAAGATGATATCAGGAAAACAGGAAAAATATGAAGCGATTGTCAATTTTTTTGTATAGATGGATCAGCAAGGAAAGCTCTGCTCCTTGAAGACTGAAGAAGCATTAATAGTGAAAAAATTTTATTTCGTGAAAAGGTGTGATTAACACCTCAAAGCATGAATACTTAATTTATGCAGGCGCAAAATGAATTGGTGAATTAGTGCTTGGTGAAACAGTAACCGGGTCAAATGATGTTCAAACGCAATCTGGTAGTTTATTTTAAATAAATTCCGTCAGCATTTTTTATCGTATCGACTGGTCAACATCCTACCTTTAGCTGTCGGTTCGGATTAACACAGCGGTCAGACACCGATCAAGCATGCTCAAGTGCTTCAATGGGTGGCGGGTCAATTTTCCGCGTCAATTTCAAAGGAAAACATAACAAACGACTGTTGACACGCGAAATATGCGCGAGAAAAATTGAAATGATCAGAGAAATTTCTTAAAAGAAACATAAATTGGGAAAGGGAGAACTCAAAACTTATATAAAACAACGCTGTTTCTTAAATTATGGGTATCCTATTGAGCTTTACAAAAGTTATAAGGTTTTAAAACACCGTGACTAACTGATTCGTGTGGTTATTTGTAATTACCTCCTTTTAGACAAATTAGCTGTGACTTTCTCAAAAAAGCTCCTCTCAAGACTACTTGTAACTATCACGTTCGCTCATTTGCAGACGTTCGACCGCTGTGACGTTCCGATTTATGACTCTGTTACACAACTGAGCTGAATAACATATGCGCATGCGCTAGGTTTTGCCGCGGAAAACGGATTTTTGAGTAGTTTGTAGGGTTGATTTCCTATTCTGTTTTTTCGAGGCGTCGTTTTCCTTACCGCTTTCTTTTACAGAACAACCTCAAAAAACTTGGTATACCCCTAAAAATTTTCCATAACTTATTTTCTCCTTAAAACCTCTAGAAATAGGAAAATGCCTTGCACGAAAACAAAGTTCCTCGGTTTTAAAAGTCAGCCCTCATTATTTTCCGCTAATTTCGCAAAATTTTAGACCCAAAACACATGAGCCCGGGTTGATGACCACACCCTCTGATGTAGCATTTCATTATTCAGCGTGTCCTGTTACACCACATTTACGTATCGCCCGCTGACTAACTTTATACCGCGAAATGAGAAACAAAATGGCGCCTGGACAGAGAAGGTGCTGTCTTTTCCAAATAAAAGCAACGAATCATCAAAACTGCATTTAAATGGATCACAGAAAAGGTATTCACGAAGAAGTCAGACGTATGATTACGTTCTGAGAGGTGAGAAACGGTTATTCACTTTCTAAATGAGCTCCTCACCACTCTGAAATTGCTTAGCTTAATTGGTCACTAATATCAATGATATTGGTGACTAATAAACTGCTTAGCTTAATTGGTGACTAATATTGGAGCTGAAAAATGTATGAAAATCAGCTATTTGGAGCTTGCTTTCGTGTACATATATTACTAATATTATTATTTATCATTATTATTGTTATCGTTATTTATATAATATTATATATATACTTATTATATTATTGTTACTATCATTACAGTTGTAATTTTTATAATAAGAGTTTCATAAACATTATGAGATATTGCGTACTACCAGTTCAGCTGTTATCGGCCAAGAAAAAAGAAAATACCGAATTGTTCAAATTCATAATGAGAACATAAAACTTTGCTGCATTACACACGACAGCAAAGGAAGCAAATGAGTGATACATTTTCATCTACTGGCCCCCTGTACCTTAATAACCAGCGGGAACCCCCAGTCTTGCGAGAATCGATGGCCTCTCGCCACAATGATGAGAGCGTAGAAGCGCGAAGCCCGTTCGCTTATCAGGTTGGAATGATACTTCTAACGGCTAAACGATCCAAATTTTCAAAGCTAAGTGTCGTGATCAATCTAAAATTACACAAAGTTTACCGCATACCCAGCGCTTATCAAAATCGCAGTTTTACATCAATTCCGTAAAGTGATGATCACTTTACCATCGCCTTTGTTAACACCTGCCATGTTCTGTTGATTTTTGCCATTATTATACGAACCCCCTCCCCCTGCCACCCCATTATCGGGGATACTTGAAACTCCCCCACCGGAGTACCCGCCCCCTCCACCACCAGCCTTTAAAGCATAACCTCCCCCACCAAATCCCCCATTGGAACCCGGGCTTATTCCTCCATTTCCACCGTGGATAAAACTTATTGCGAAGCCCGGTTTACCTCCTCCGTTCCCTAACAGTCCAGCTCCCCCTCCCCCAGGGACACGGAGACTAACCAGTCCTGTGTTAGCATCACAGGGATTTCCGCCATACCCCCTAGCTCCTCCACACCTGGTGCCATCCTCTGTTGACTGACCCGGGTCACCGTTTTCAAATTTTTGCGACGGTATTCCCCCACCTCCACCTCCACCAGCAATTATTAGTGGGGTATTATTCGAGAAAGTCACGAAACTGCCCCCACCCCCACCCCCTGGCCTATCAATAGTCTTAGGGTCCGTAGTGCGATTACCCTCCTGACCCACTAGTATTTTCAGCTGGTTTCCATTTTGTAGCTGAAAGGTTCCTATCATTCTGGCTCCTAAACCACCGATCCTCCATGAATTTTTAACCCCGTCATGCGTTCCATTAGCGCCTGAGGCACCAGATGCTTGGATAACGTAGCTTCCCGTCTCGGGAACACTCCAAATTTGAATGCCAACATTTAAAGTGACTTTGCCTTCCAATTGTGTTCCTACGTATCCAGATGTGCTAGTCGGTCCAGTTGCTCCTCTGGCTCCCAGTGTTGAGAAAACAAAGGTTTTGCCTGAAAATTTTAATCTCATATTTAAGGCTAGCTAATGCTTATGAAATTCCAATGCGCAAAAGTCATCTCATGTAATTACATTTGTCAAAATGGACAGAAGTTTGCCGCACTCGAGGACAATTTGTCCTCTGTCAGTGGAAATGATTGTTGAGGAAGATGTCCGCAAATTGGAATTAAACTTTCAAGGCTACCTGCCTGACTGAGCTACCTCATAATCTTAGTGCTGACATTTACCTGTGCTTGCTGTCTCCCCAGAAGATTCATTCATTTTTCTATCCTGAAAAGAAAGGAACTCGAGCTTAAACTCACTCTCTTTTTTTAATTATACCGTATGTTAAAGCTTAAAAACTCTGGAACCACTCTCCATAGCTTCTAACGTGATGGCTTCTATTTTTGTCTGGCTGAAGGCAACGTATCCGAGTCAGAGTTTGCCTTAACTTTAATTAAGCTTTACTAACCGTGAGATCACTAAGCATCTGACCAAAGATATATCCACGCATAGGCACAAGGGATGGTTCATTAGCTTCGGCACCGCCTGTTCCTTTATCATTCAGTTCACAAATCATATTTCCTTTTTCCCCGTAATTTACTGAGCGGCATGACAGATGGCTTTTCAGGCAGAGATGGGCGCAAGATAAGACACTGGTCGCCTCCAGGCGATCTATGACATGACCAGTTAGGTAATAATCTTCCACAATTTGAATGAAAGATGAGCGACCCTGTAGAACTGGTAACAAACTCAATACTCCGGAAATGGAGGTCAGTAGTATAACGAAGACGTTCATCTTTGCACCTGTGAAAAGTTGAAGTCATCGAAGTAGTCAACCCAAATTCAACTTAAATTTGAATTTGGGTTTGCCTCGTGACTTTGTTTATATTAGTTCCCTTTAACGCAATCTTTTGGTCAACTTCGCGAAAATGAAACCTCGCGAAATGTACTTCTCTTCTGCGATATTTTTGGAAGGCGAAAAATTTGGCAATGGTTTAAATGACTGCATACAACTTGAAACAGCGCTGTACATGTGTAAACCAACTCAAAGACAGTTAGGAAAAACTATTTGAAATTTTAGTCGAGTTCCACGTTGTTTTTGTGACGTTCAGTTCGATTTCTACCTACCCTATGATTGTTCTTAACAAACTGGTAAATCTTGCTGAATAGCTTGGAAGAATAGAACAGATTTTCCTAATTGAGGAACCTTGTCATCTGTGTTCCACGTAATATGAAAAATCGTCGAAAAGTTTTAAATTTATACTGAAAGGTTTGGACGAGTTTTCACAAGGAATTGTATTAATGTAGATTGAAATAGGCGCCTAAATCAAGCTCCAGTTTCGTTCAGTTGTGAAAAGAATTGCATTTGAATTTAGCGTTAAGAATCCCTTTTGTTATCGAGATAAAAACGTCATTCTTTGGCAAGCAACTTACTAGAATACCTGAACTTCATTGCTTCGATCTACTAAAAGAAGGGCTAGAGATAGAAAGGGTGGTTTTTCATAACCATTTACCTTGCTTTCGGTTTTGTAGCCCAAATTACCTTCCACCCTTTAAATAGCACTTGTAAACCCAAGGATGCCTGAATTGTGCACCTGCCAGTTGATACAAGGGAACACCTCCATATTTATGAGTTTTAACTGTGGCATACGTGACGACAAGTACATAGCTTACACCTTTTTGAGTAAACATCGAAAGAAACTACTTTCTACACGTTCTACCTTAAAAAGTCACAGAGAGGGTAGCCCACCCACTTGTCTACAACGTGGCTATTTCGCATCCAAATAGTTGTTTTTCCGTTCTCGTTAATGGTCCAGGCCGCTATAATATTTTGCTTATTGCTCAGTTGGGTTTGAGGTCGTTCTTGACTCTATTGTATTGGCTAATTAAATGACTGGCTATCTGTCATATTTATACGTTCGTTAATGACGTTCTGCCGATGAATGATAGTTTTTATTCATCAGTTCTGTTCTCAGGGTTTTTTTCTCCTTTTTGCGAAGCAGCTGAGTGTTTAACGCCTGGGAATATAATATCTTAAACGTTTTCGAGTCTTCCTTATAAAAAAATCTTTAAGCACAATCTCTTAACAAACTACAAAACTCGTCCTACTTTTAATAATACGTAGTAACAAAAATAAACGACAGAATTAAATTTATTCATAGGGATTGGGGCTATTAGCCTCTTTATCATGTGTTAGTTCTATCGAAAATGAATTTTAAGCTAATTAGAAAGAATATGACTGATTTGTTTACTTTTAAAGGGTTTAATGTTAAGATGGAAAAAGCACTTATTTGTTTACAAGAAGCGAACATCACCTGGTATTGGTAATTAAATCTTCGTACAAGCGAGGCAGCTGTCATAATCTGTAAATGTACCAAAGCTGGCTGGGCTGAAATTTAATTAGCGTTTTGACAGAATCGTTGATCCATCTACTGAGGGTAATTATTTAATTCTAAGTAAATTTTTCGTATTTGACTGAATTAAAAGAGCTTACAGCTCACTACTCCACTTTTAAAAGAAAAATTAACACCACGAAAATTGAAAGATTTGCGTTAAGATAGCTTTCTATTGGGTAATTGTAACTGTGAGAAGAAAGTTTGGAACGAAACCATTAGACTTGACCCCGTCTTGGAGTTCTCGAATCATTGCGACTTCAAAATGTAAATTTTTCGTATTTGACTGAATTAAAAGAGCTTACAGCTCACTACACCACTTTTAAAAGCAAAATAAACACCACAAAAATTGAAAGATTTGCGTTAAGAAAGCTTTCTATTGGATAAATGCAACTGCCAGAAGAAAGTTTGGAACGAAGTCATTAGACTTGACCTGGTGGTCTTGGAGTTCTAGGACTCAAACTTTGCAAACTCCGGTTTAACCTCATAAAATACTTTCACTGAGTTCCAGTTTTAATCTTCATACTCAACCACACGGTTTTACAGCACGGATACTCTCGAATTCTTAGCAGAGGAAATCCGCCATCTCATCAAGAACCCCACTATTCACCATCAAAATAGATTTTCCAATCTTATACACTTTCACACACCATTTTATTGCGTAATTAACAATTATTACAATTATAATAATTTCATCTCAACGTGGGCCACACATACTTGCATTGCTGACACAATATTTTTGACGTATTAATCATTACAAGGAGTTGTTCCCATACCAAGCCATCTAAATTAACAAATACAGTACATGTACCTTTAAGCGATGGTAATAATTATGTAGAAGTCATTATTTGTAGGTGTTCTAATTCATAGGCCAAAATACATACCATGAAAACCATCGTCGGAGAGGAGAACAAAAAGAATCCAAGTCAGGGCAAATGAAGTATGAAAACTCAAGTCAAAAGTGATGCATTTAACCTAGACCTTGGGAGGGTTAATGTTTCTGGTCAAAACAATTTGCTGTTTAGAAGCTTAATTGACTAGTAGTATGCAGCTCAAGTCCAAGTATTATTCCTTTTCTTTTTGTCCCTTTTAGGAGTAACCAGATGTTGTTTCCTGTTATACAAGGTATTAGTGTTGCTAACACTAGGTAATGATTACTGACTTAATATCCCCCTAAAAACAATTAAATTTGAGTGTGCATACAAGGCTAATGATTTTAGTTCTTTAGTTCAAACGCTCCTTTTGATTTTGACGCAGAAGTTTCAATTTATTACTCGAAACAGGAATATCCGAATAGAAAAAACATGCATGATTGGTTTTACTTTTTGTCATCCCGCAATTCTATCTAAAGTGGGTTGCATTGTTTTAAAACATGAAAGAACCCGACACTCAGTCTGTAACTTAGAAACACTGACTTCCCCGAAAACATTTCTCTTGCCGAAAATGTTTGTAGAGGTAAATTTATTCATTTTGAGGTGGCAGATACCTGTCATTTTTATATTGTTCCAAACCTGAATTGCGATGATTTTCAAAGGGATTGTACTGATCGCAAAGCTGGGTACACCATGAGATGAAAACACGCCGCTGAATTATTATTTTCGGTAATCAACTGAAAGAGCAAACAAAATTTGCCCTTATTAGCTTTTTGGCGATTAAAAACAAGAAAAAAAAGCCAAGGAGGCAATTTCTAGATTAAATGCACTAAACAAGGATGCTCATCCTGAAAAGAGTATTTTTTTTTTTTTCTTTTTTGAGGCCAGAGTTGTAGCAGCGATTATGGAGTTTATTAGGCTGTGGTATACAGAAGGGTGAGGAAAATTCTCATGACAAGTTAGGCGGGGTCTAACGGCTGATTCATTTGAGTACGTAATTTTAGAGGTTACTTAAGATGAATGGTGTCGCTCGTTTTTGCTGTTTTTGGTCTGTTTTATCTTTTGTTTCGTTTGTTTAATTTTTGTAACCACGATAGTATTCATACCATTAGTAACGAACTCGAATATATTTTTCCAGGTGAAACCTAAAATCGCATACTGTTCAGCAGACACTGACCTCGAAAACTTATCTTTATTCTAGATAGTCACTTCCTATTTCCGTCCGTTAATACTGAGTTATTACTGTTGACAAAATACCCGTTCAGCCACACTCAGTACACTCAGTGCACTCACCCTCCTGTAATTACACGTCACCTTGACCAACTTAGTAGGGTTACATCTTTAGGTTATATCTTCGATTTGAAAACTAACGCTCTGAACGAATTCACGGCTAAATAAGTAACAAGTATAAATGAACATTGTGAATTATAATTTAAGAGTTAAAGTATCCGAGAATGTAGTCTCAAGAGGCCTGTCCTATGTTATGAGGTTCATTTACAAGATTTTTAACCTAGAGATTAAAGGTGCTATATAGACTGTTAGCACCTATTCGGTAATTTTATTAGTTCAGTTAGTTCTTTAATGTGATAATCACCTTTCCATCCCCTTTGTTAACACCTGCCTTGTTGTGTTGATTTGTACCGTTATTAAACGAACCCCCTCCCCCTGCCACACCACCTGATGTAGTACCCACAACTCCCCCACCGGAATACCCACCCCCTCCCCCACCAGCCACAAAGCCGAAGCTTCCACCACCGAATCCTCCCTTGGATGCTGGACATATGCCCCCAGCTCCACCGTTAATGAAACTCAACGAACTGGTTATCCTTGGCCCACCTCCGCCTCCCCCGTTGCCTTTGAGCCCTGATCCCCCTCCTGATAAGATATTGAAGTCTACATTCCCCGTGTTGCATGGCGTTGCAAGGCTTCCCACCATTCCCTCCCGTCCCACCACATCTGGTGCCGTTCTCCGTCGCCTGACCGGGATCACCGTCTTCAAATTGCTTTCCTGGTGTCCCTCCACCCCCTCCCCCACCAGCAATAATTAGTGGAGTGTCATCTAGGAGGGTCACAAAAGTGCCGCCACCCCCACCCCCCGGCCCATCACCGAAGTCTGCACCATGGTGACCCTCTTGGCCTACAAGTATCTTAAGTTTGGTTCCTTCTGCAAGTGTAAGAGTTCCTCTCATCTTGGCTCCCAAGCCGCCAATCCTCCACTCGGACTGGTTCCATTTTCTACCATTGGCACCTGATGCACCAGATGCTTCGATGACGTACCTTCCTGTCTCGGGAACACTCCAAATTTGGATGCCATTGCTTAAAGTGACTTCGCCGTCAAGTGATGTCCCCACATACCCGGATGTACTAGTCGGTCCAGTTTCTTCCATGCCTTCCAAGGTCGAAAAGGCGTATCTGTGCACTGGAACAAGGAATACATATTAAAGACACCATTCATTTAAATTGCATAGAGAGGTTCACAATATCATACTATAGAATTTGTCTCACCTCTTGATTTTCCACTTGTAGGATCGGCAAATGAATCCTGCATTGAATGAAAGATTAGCCTTCTCAATTTTAATGGTATTGCGCATCTAAAAGTGTTAAGTCGACAAGTCATTTGGTGATTACGGTGGAGTAAGACATTCTGTGTCCGTCTGGGGACTGCTGTTAAACGCATTTTGGTTTTTCGCTCCCACCCACTGACCGAGAGGGCCTGTCGCAGGAAACTGACACCTGGGCTTAATTCAATAAAACTTTTACAAGTGTAATTTACAGCTGCGGCTATTGTTTTCAATCTCTAAAACAATAGATGCACTTGTAAATAACAATTGAAAAGTGCTATTGAATTGACCTCTGGATAACACCGCTGATTGTGCATTAACAAAAGCATCATATTTTTCAGGGGTTGAAAGGGAGGGTATACAAGGTGGTAGGAATCAAAGGACTACCTCACGAAAAACATAATTTATTTAACAACTTCGGCACTTTTGCCATAAATGAGAGAAATAATACTCACGCTGATATTCACCAGCTGATGAAATGAATATCCTTTCTTTGGAGATAATTCATTTTTGTCTATGATCATATCAAAGTTAGACGTTTCTCTGTTTAACTCGCACACTCCATTTTTTGTATTTTGAAAATTGAACGACAGGCATTTTGGAAGCGCCAAGCACAGTTGTGCGCATGATAAAACGTCATGAGTCCCCTGTTTATGAATGACGAATCCCATGAGCACGTGACCCTCGGTAGAGCTGATAAAGGATGAGCGAACCTCAGCAGTTCTGATGAGTATCGTTGTGATAGGGGTGGGGTGAGTAATTGAAATGAACAGAATGAGAACAACTCATGTAGTTTCTGTTGCTATCTGAAAATTCTGTGATGTGAGGAGAAAATAAAAAACTATTACGAGTTCAATCTATTCGCTCCGACGAAGGGCTAACGCTCGAAACGTCAGCTTTTGTAATCGTTACGGTGGCCAATTTACCATTTCAACTTTGTTGATATATCAAAATTATTATGTAGTCTTAATACCCTAGTTTCCTAATTAGTTGGGTTCAGCAGACCATTACCTAGAGATAGGCTGACTTAAACGTAGTTTTACTAACCGTAAGATTAAACAACTGAGCAAAGATATAACCAGGCAGAGGTAGCAGGAACGCAGTATCATCTTCAGCACTGCCTATTCCTTTATCGTTCAGTTCACATATCACATTTCCTTCCTTTTCCCCGTAATTCACTGAGCGACATAGTGGACGGTTTTTCAGGCAGAGATGAACGCAGGATAAAACACTGGTCGCCTTCTGACGATCTATGACATGACCAGTTAGGTAATAATCTTCCACAGTTTGAATGAAAGATGAGCGGCCCTGCAGAGCTGGTGACAAACTCAATACTGCGGAAATGGAGGTCAGTAGTATAATGAGGAGGTTCATCTTTGCAACTGTGAAAAGTTGAAGACATCGAAGTAGTCAACCCAAATTCAACTTAAATTTGCATTTGGGTTTGCCTCGTGACTTTGTCTATATTAGTTCCCTTTAACGCAATCTTCCGGTCAACTTCGCGAAAATGAAACCTCGCGAAATGTACCTCTCTTTTGCAATATTTTTGGAAGGAGAAAAATTTGGTAATGGTTTAAATGATTGCATACAACTTGAAAAAGCGTTGTCGCTGTACATGTGTAAACCAACTCAAAGACAGTTAGGAAAAACTATTCGAAATTTTAGTCGAGTTTCTCGTTGTTTTTGTGGCGTACTGTTCAATTTCTAACTACCCTATAATTGTTCCAAACAAACTGGTAATCTTGCTGAATAGCTTGGAAGAATAGAACAGATTTTCCTAATTGAGGAACCTTGTCATCTGTGTTCCACGTAATACGAGAAATCGTCGAAAAGTTTTAAAATTATACTGGAAGGTTTAGACGAGTTTTCACAAGGAATTGTATTAATGTAGATCGAAATAGGCCCCTAAATCAAGCTCCAGTTTCGTTCGGTTGTGAAAAGAATTGCATTTGAATCTAGCGTTAAGAATCCCTTTTGTTATCGAGAGAAAAACGTCATTCTTAGCAAGCAATTTACTAGAATACCTGAACTTCATTGCTTCGATCTGCTAAAAGAAGGGCTAGAGATAGAAAGGGTGGTTTTTCATAACCACTTACCTTGCTTTCGGTTTTGTAGCCCTAATTACCTTCCACCCTTTAAATAGCACTTGTAAACTTACGGATGCCTGAATTGTGCACCTGCCAGTTGATACAAGGGAACACCTCCATATTTATGAGTTTTAACTTTGGCCTACGTGACGACAAGTACATAACTTACACCTTTTTGAATACACATAAAAAGAAACTGCTCTCTACACGTTCTACCTTAAAAAGTCACCAAGAGGGTAGCCCACCCACTTGTCTACAACGTTGCTATTTCGCATCCAAATAGTTGTTTTTCCGTTCTCGTTAATGGCCCAGGCTGCTACAATATTTTGCTTATTGCTCAGTTGGGTTTGAGGTCGTTCTTGACTCTATTGTATTGGCTAATTAAATGACTAGCTACCTGTCATATTTATACGTTCGTTAATGACGTTCTGCTGATGAATGATAGTTTTTATTCATCAGTTCTGTTCTCAGGTTTTTTTTCTCCTTTTTGCGAAGCAGCTGAGTGTTTAGCGCCCGGGAATATAATTTCTTAAACGTTTTCGAGTCTTGCTTACAAAAAAAATTTTTAGGCGCAATCTCTTAGGAAACTACAAAACTCGTCACACTTTTAATAATACTTAGTAACAAAAATAAACAACAGAATTAAATTTATTCAAAGGGCTTGGGGCTATTAGCCTCTTTATCATGTGTTAGTTCTGTCATAAAGAGACATTTTAAGCTAATTAGAAAGAATATGACTGATTTGTTTACTTTAAAGGGTTTGATGTTAAGATGGAAAAAGCACTTATTTG